>NW_010414522.1:31124-32709 GCF_000710305.1 Buceros rhinoceros silvestris
AAACAGGTCCCTTTAAATCCCTGGTCCAAGTTTAGCAGCTTATTCTGAATTGGTAAAAAACAGGAGTTAGTGACAGATTCCCAAAGACAGATCACAAATACATTCTTTGTGAAATGCTGCAATCATCGAAAACATGAAATATAACAGGAAGGAAAAAACATAGTTGTAAACTCCAGCAGTGTTGGAACAGTAAGATGAAGAGATATCTGAACTGAATTTCTGTCCTGCCATAAGTTAAATCATCTAGCCACACCATCCCATGACATTCCACGTTCATTTTAGACCTGGCTGGAACTGTCTGTTTAACAAACAGACTTAAGTAAAAATTGTAATTGTCCATATCAAAAAGACACGTATTCCACCGAATTCAAAATTAAAGCAAGTTATATAGCATTTCACCACTCTGAACTATTTTCACCTAAACTTGTTTTGCCAGTAAGTTATTGGGAAGTAAAGCATATGATGAACACCCACCATGCTGCATACACATCCATTAGTCTGACAGCTGGCACAGAGAACAAAGAGCAAATGTATATTGACCTATTTTCTACTGGCAATATATTTACAAAGCCAAACAGCTGTGGTTGTTCATTAAAACAGAATATTCAAATTAATTTTCCTCATGCCTACAAATGCACTTGATATTTTACACACTGCCCAGAACATGCACTTTAAAAACTCCACACCCGGTGCTCAATGGCAAACATCAGTATTACACACTGCTGCCTTAGGAGTGAGGGAAGCAGGACTGCTTCTTGTTTTCCGGGAACACACAAATAAAACTTTTCTGCTAAAAGAACCACATAAAGCCAGTGCACTTCTTCCTGAATTTGTATGTGTGGAGATACAGTCTCTTTTGCACAAAGGATTTTGTTATGAGGAGGAAAGACAAGTGACTCAGGTTCCAGGTGAGCTGCCGCTCCACTGTGCTCCAACTGCTGTGTTTCTGAGTTATGGCCTAGCACAGTTCTTCTAACTTACAACCCCTTGTCCTGCCTTTTAAGTCTTTAAATTGCAGAAGCATTGATGAGCCTTCCATTTTATTCAGATTCTCACTTTTTATGCTGTTGTGAATCTAAACCCTGTGTAACAACTCAGAACTATCACAAAAGCCAGATCTCCCTCACCCTTTCATCATTATAACTCGTGGGAGTATAGAAAAATCCAGGTGGCATTGGAGCTATGAATCTTGAGAGGCTTTCTAATGTCAGATGATGTCTTCTTCATGTTTGCATGAAATCAGGCTTGAACCCAAGGCCTTTATCTAAAGCTTCTCCCTGGAAACATAAATGCGTTTTATGGAATCTGAATGTTTAATGTTCCAGAGGTTACAGTTTGATCATCAAATGGGTGTCCTATTCTGAAGGAAAATATAGTTTACAGAAATAGTACATTTAATCATTGTAATCACTGCTCAAGCCCTCAATGGTAATGTATTTTATAGCTGTATTTACATGTGTATGTAGAACCACAAATTTAGATTGAAACATCTATTCAGTTCTTTTACGTATAGTATTTTGTTGGAAATTCTTCTACTTACAGAACATCCAAACAATAAGGGATTTTTTTCTGAGGAACTGTTTTT
>NW_010414522.1:32816-35502 GCF_000710305.1 Buceros rhinoceros silvestris
AATTTCTAAAAAGTAATCAAAGATCTCCAAAGCAATCTTTAATGCCAAAGAATATCTACATCTCAGTTAATATTCTTTTGTTTAAGCAGTTAGTTATTTGTAACTGTTGCACTGTGGCAGATTACTGTGTGACTTATAGCACCTAATAAAACGCAGCCATTAGTATATTTGAAATAATTCATTTCCCTAACCCTCCCCCCCAAAAATTCAAAATGAGATATCAAAGTTACTTCATTAACACAGCACCTTTTCCTTCAGTAAACCATACCCCACAACCCCTATTTAGATTTAAGCTGTCAAAATCTCATCATCTGTGCAAGTTGCACATAATTGTTGCCTTGGAGTCTTTCACAGGTGTGAATCTGCACTATTTTGTTCATTGTAAAACGTTTTTACATGCAAGCAGTGGATACACAATGGTGTATAAAAATGATACTAAATAAGTATTTTAAATACCTTTTTGACTGATATGCATAAAATGAAAAGAAAAAGCAGCAGTCTCTAGGAAGTATGGAAGTCTCCAATGAGTTTTGATAGCATTCAGATCCCAAGGTTCTACCAGTTTTATCGATACCAAAGAGGTTCTTGGAGTAACCAATTCAAATGAATGTGCTTTAGCCTACTGTACTTAGACCCATATGTAGCATTACCTGTCACATCTTCAAGAAATCTCAGTGCAGTGATTGCTTTTGATCCTTTCTCCTTGTTAGTTCCAATAGCACTACTTTTTCATTCCTTCTTTCTTTTCTTCCCCAAAAGAAAGCTCAAGAACTCTCTGATCTGTAATTGCACAATGCTCAGGACAACTGCATTTATTTTACACAGGTAAAGTTTTACAGTGACCTCTGTGACTATGATATAATGGCATCATCATGCCAGGTAATAATTTGTGCTGAATGTGAAGGTGAAGATATGGAGAGTATTTTTTTCCTTACAAAAGTATATAGGTGCAGAACAACTCCCCACAGAGAGTTTCTGAAGAGAACCACAAAAAGCAAAATAATATGCACTAAATTGTTTGAAAACATGAAAGCATATAGATCAACTGAAAGGCATATTGAGAATAGACGAAGAAATACTGTAGAGGAGGAACAATGTATACCCCTGCTTCTTCTCCTGAAAGTCAGCCTTTTAAATATCCTAGTGACTGTAGAAAAGAAGACAAGCCCAAAGGTCTAATAGATTAACTCCACTGTGACTTAAATGATGCAGAAACAGACAACAAAGAATATAAAACAGATTTATGCTAGGCTGCTTCGATGGATGACCTCTGAATAGCTCATGTTATAGCATTCTCCTCCTCGGTATCTGCCAAGCAATAACAATGGAGAAATACTGTACTAAGATTTTTCTCCCACATACCCATTATTATTAAACAGAAACAATTCTGTGGGAGAAAGCATGGGCAGATAAGTCACAATGCACTTACATTTACTCTTAGATGTAGGTGTTTTGGCAACGCATACCTATAACAGCCTATGAAGTCTGTTGCTCTGTAACTAAAAAACATCAAAGCTTCTGAAAGGATGAGAAAAGAGGCTTTGTCATTGTCATTGCCAGTTCAGACATTTATATATAGCAGCCCTTGAAACTTCTTTAAGACTTAAGTAATCTGCAACTTCATCTTATAGATACTGAATAAGACAAACAGCATGACCTCGGCAAAACTGGAGCCCTCTGTGTGGAACAGCCTGTAAACAGATCTCAAAATCACCTGCAAGTTCAGTCTACCACCATCTTCGTCACTGGACCTACATTTTCTCTCCTATTAAACTTAGTTCTCACTTACCAAAAGGCAATTAAAAATATCCACATTACCTTAGAGGCAGGACATCATTGTCTCTCTGAGCACTGAGAAGTTGTTGACTATGCTTATAGTAGGAAAGAAAATTCTCCAGGGGCTATTCTATTGCACTGAGGCCACTGCATAGCGCAGCTGGTATCTACACACCTGAAATACCTTACCTCTTTGAAATACTTTGGTGGCATCCAGCCTGCTTCTGCGGAGTGGTAGATGGCCTGTGCCTATGACCATGATGATGATTAAACGCTGTGGGCAATCATATGCCCTGAACTAGACCTCTTTAGCTTGTTGATATTGATGCTGCCTGTGACACAGATCCAGATAGATGTGCATAGCAGAGCCTGGTGGCCACTCACCATTAATATTGTTAACGATACACTGTGTTTTGACAGGTAATTGCTTCTACTCAGGCCTAAGGGTTGCATAATTAATTCAGCAGATCAAATTATGTTGGACTTGGTTGACTTAACCTGCCATAAGTGACATTGCTAAAAAAAGCAAAACAAAACAAAAAGATAAAAAGGCAACAAAACAAACACAAGCGTCTTTGAAGTGCTTATTAATATCTTAGCCATGTAGATTGTAATTGAGGAAAACTATTTGCTGTCCTTGTAGCAGAGATTAATTATTAATTCTGTATATATGCAGCTCAGCTACGACAAGGAGTAAGATCACTTGATAATGTCATAGCAAACCTGCTCCAAAATGCCTGAATAATACATCTGCCTTTTTAACTCCATGTACCCTGGAGAATTTAACTGTGCCAACATATACTCATGGTATTTTTTCCTTCATCATCATGTCAGAATTGTTATCTTCAGGGATTATTTAGTCAGTCATTGGGAACACATTTGGCTATTTCCTAAATACAACACCAGCAAC
>NW_010414522.1:35623-43447 GCF_000710305.1 Buceros rhinoceros silvestris
GTAGACACCAGTCATCAGAAGGATTGTTTGCTTTCATAGAAGTTAAAAGAGCTCAGTCTTTTTTCTAGATATTTGCATTTTGCAGAGTTTTTCTGCTGAAAAAATCTTAAAGATAATTTTAAATGTGGTATTTTGGAGCTCACTCAGAATAACTGAGTTTATAGGTTTTCATACTTATCATACGTGTAAAGCATTCAGTGTCAAATGGTGGATAATATCGAAAGGTTCTGAATGATATGGGAGAACCTGACTGATGAACAGCAAGGAGTCATTCTTCCAACAGCTCCTTTTCTTTCAATTATTACCACTTTCCCACTCATTCAATAGATTTTTAAAAATCTGCTGGGCTCTTAGTTTCAGTCATATCTTGGGACAGTAAGCACCATAAATCTAATATGTTGCATGATTAGTTCCTTTCCTCAGTTTTAAAATGTATTGCCTTTCAATTTCCATGATTATCTCCTTGTTCTTATGTGATAAGTAGTAAATAGGAGCCACCATTTATCTTGTCAACATAGTCCATTATTCTGCATCTCATATGCCTTCTCCTTGTATTCTCTCTCAAAATATGATAACTGTTTAGTTCATTCTCTCTTCCCACAAAGCTATCTCTGTGTCATTTACCATTCTGGCACCTGCCATGAAATCCACTCTACTTCTGCTAGGTCTTTCTCTTCTAGCCTCTTTTCATCTTTAATTTACATGATAATATAAGAAACTATTTATGTAAAAGCATTATAAGACCTTAGCTAACACTTAGGTGAAAGGCCTGTATTTATCTTGAATCTGGCATTTTGCAAGAACAATCATACCACTCCTTCTTAATTACATTATCTTGTACATTCAATTTATTCAAAAAACTTAATATTAGTAGATGCAATAAGCTCATGGTGCTGTATTAGTTAATATCCCAGGAAGCATCAATCCTTCACTGGGGAAATGCACAGCTTTATTTCTAGATAACTATCTTCTTCCCAGCCCTGTTTATTCTATGGCTCTCTAATGAATAACTGCAATTGCATTATTTTGCCAAAGCATGGCAACAGTTTTAGTCCAGACCATAAATGAACACGTAGTAAGACATAAGATCTAAATCCGCCCTGACTGCTAGTATATCCAGAACCTGAGTTCATAGTCAGCTTTTGCTCTGGACCCTCCTACTGAAATAGCCATGACCACATTCTCATATCTGAGGCAAGGAGAAAAATTACTAATGCCCTTTTCAGCTTCCAGACTTTTCATGTTTTTAACCTGTTCTTCCAAAAATCACAGACTCATAGTTATTTACAAAGGCAGGTGCGTGTTTATGCAGGCCAGATGCTAGATTTATTTTTCCTTCAAATGAAGGCACCCAAGTGCCAGCTAAATATAGGATCCATTTGGCAACTTCATCTAATAATCCACATCAGGTCTGTTGGAGTTTAACCTCAGATGTGCTGGGATAGCATTTTTGAAACAGCTATATGCAACACCACAGGGTATTGTGCTGTAAAGAATACAGATTAAAAGAGCTGAAAGCTCTTTTGGCTCATTATATTGAGATGCTACTCATACCTGCAGTAACTCTTACTTGATGAATGTATTCTTCTTTCAACATTATTACTCTTCGTCAACTAATCTGGCCTAATTTAGGATTAGCCAGTGTTGGTTAAATCTGAGAGGTTTTCATTGTAAAGTGACATTTTAGGTACTAGTGTGAGAAGGGAATAATGCATCAGGTTCAGCAAAGCATTCAAGGTGCTAATCAAGATGAAGCATTGCAATTAATTTTCAAAGTCAACCTTTTTAATTCTAAAGAAGTTTTTTTTTTCAGAATTCGTAGCTTAAGGAATATGAAAACCAAGCTGAAATACTATTTTTTAAATTAACATGACTCCTGTTTTCAATGCTTTTTATTCCAGGGAAATTTTTAAGCCTGTATACACACACACACATACACACTCACATGTGGGCCCATAAATATTTTATTCTAATTCGTTGTGTTAATAGCAGATTTTTTTATATGGAATTTTAAATTCGACACATATTGAGTACTCATGCAAATTTATTGAAGCTAAATATTGTATTATACTGGGATTTTGTTACTTTATGCAAGTTAGCTCAAATTTTTATTATATAGGAATTTCTTAGTAACAGTATACTCTTCTACTCTAAGAATTCATACAATCATGAAACAAAGGTTTCAGAGACTGTACATTCACAGTGACTTTTGTGAACACTTATAAACTCATGTACCTGGTCACCTTTCTTTAGGTAAGAGAACTTACTATTCAAAGCATTTTAATTATTTTAGATAACCTCTTCAACAAATACTTGCAAATATAGGTAGAGCTGCTGTTTATGTTAAGCTTTGGCTTTGACACTGCAGAACACTTATAAGCAGAACATGGACACATATCCACACAGACAACTTGAAAGGTGGACAGCTGTTGTATTGTGGACGTGACCCCGGCTGGTCCGGGAAGAAGCCGAATTAGCCTGCTGTCAGTCAACAGCAGGAGGCGTGTCGTTTAGGAGGAGACAGAGAGGTTGTGTCAATGGGTGACTGGAGAGCGGGCTCATCTCTGGGCAGGACACTGAACTTGAAACCAATCCAAGTAAAGCACGTAAAGCAAAACGCTCCAGTGGAAACTATAAATCTATGTGATAAGAGCGAAACTGCGCAGTTGCGGCAGTTGTATTTCAATAAGGGCTTTATGTGCACACAAGCTGTTGTTGCGTTGTCTGTCCTGACTATTCACGACAACTGGTGATCCACCACATTGTACCTCTGTAAAGAAAAAGGATGTGAATAGAGACATCTCTTGTTGGGTTTTTCAATTGCTGAGTAAATCAGTATTGAGAATCTTCTAAATATGCGGGTGTACTAAATAACTTACTAACTAAAACTCCACCTAAGGAATCTGTACAAAGAATGTTTCAACCATTTTCTCCCTATACATTCATAACTACATTTTTTAAAATAGCCAAAACTTCTGTTTATGCTGTGCAGTAAAATGTAGAGCACTTTTTCTCTTCACTGTGACTTTTTCAACTGCAAATGTTGTAATTTGTCATCAGCGTCAAATGACAAATTAAAAACCAGTAATACTGGAGTTCATGCCATTGACTGCCAAATATATAAAACCCTGTATTGTTGTAAGCCTCCACAGAAGATTCCTTGCTGCTGTAGAGCAAGTTCTACTTTTAAGTGTATTTTATGTTCTAGGTAATGTGGTCTCAGCCAGTCTGAGGAGGGGAATGGAAACCTCTCTTCACTTGCCAAGCTATGGACCACCTACCAAGTCCACACAATTTCCTCCAGTTAGGCTGGTTCTGAGTGTCTATCTGGCAAAGATTTCCTCCCAAGAAACGTATCACATGACAAGAACTGAATAGGGATTAGTCAACATGACTTCATTGCCAGTATATGGTAACTGTCTTCCAAACATGCGAAGTTCTACTTGGGCTTCTATAGCAACTCCCCTTAGCATAGTCCTAGCAGAGTATCTACCTGCATACCCTTCCTATGTCCATCAGCAGAGCCTACACAGTGAGTCTGTATTACCCCAGCTTTAGATCTTTGTAATTAATTAGTTTTCTTCTTTATTCCCTTCTCCCTTCCCTTGTATATACTCCTTTTTCACCCTGGACGCTACAAAGAATTTGCTGTTTATGTAACTCTTTCTACCACAAGCAGTCCTTTGAAATCAATTCTGTAATTACGCAAGTTGCATCTTTTTTTAAGATCACAGGCTTCAGTTAAATGTTTGAAGGCAAGCACAACGTTACTGCGCACTCCTGAGCGCATCGCAAATAGGCTGTGATTTCCACTGAGGCCTGTACTAATGCTAATGCTATATAATCATAGGTTCTGTCTAGAAAATAAGTTTTCTGACATGATGTAAGCTGTAATTATCACAGGTATGCTTAAGACCATGCACCTCAAGGCATCTAGATAAAATAAATAGATAAATAAAATAAGCAGCTAAAAGAAGAGTAAATGAATGACAGGCAGGAGAATTGAGTATAGGTTGAGAGCAAATAAAAATTCCGAAGCATGCTTCCACTATTTCCTGCCCTATGAAGAAGAAAAAAATTTCCACCTTAATTAATATGGGACATGGCATATAAAAACTAGTTTATGAAAAGTTAAAAAGAGAAACTTGCAGGAAAAATCATTTTGGAGTTTCAGAAGCTAAATTTGTTCCCTGTCCTCTGGCTGCTTTGTGCTTGCCTAGCCTCTGGGACAGGCCTTTCTAACACTCCCCTTGTCAGTGGGTGGGAAGGCAGGGAAACGTGGCAGCCCCGCTATGCCACACAGCTACCAGCTAGAACAAGGCTGTTGGAAAGCCAGCAAAGCAGGATTCGTTGTTGCGTTTAGGAGTTTCTCTTCTGCTGGAAAATTACTTAACACTAAGTAATTTAGCGTTAAGGGTCAGAAAATACATTTAGTGAAATTCAGGCCCTATGAAAGGCAAGGAAATTCTTCGGGGGTTTCACATCTCCTGCCCGTACAACAGTGGTGTTTATGCAGCTTGTGTTATAGCTACTCCTGGTTAGCTGCAAACATTCATGGCTACCTGTTAAAATACACCAGGTGATTACTTTCCACGCACTGCATGCTCTTTAGTTTGCAGGGAAGATTCTCACTTCAAAGGCTATTTCAAATGTATGGGAGAGGTATCCTCCCTCTTAAAGACATATTTGAAAACTATATACATAAATCCTATAAAAACAGCTAGTGAAATGATACTGCTATTTGGCTGGTTTCCCATTTGTTATACTAGGCATTTTCTGCATTAGTTTTACACATTATGTAGCAGTTCATCATCATCACTCAGAGACATTTATCCCATTTTCTGTGATGTTTTTGAAAGATGTTCAATTCCCAAGAGTAGGATGATTAAATGATGCAAAATGATACAAAGGATATTTAATAGATCTAAACTGAAGCTGTATCTACAAGTTTGACTGCCTGATACCTGAGCACCATGCTGCTAAACAACATTTACTCCTACTGTCTGCCTCTATTATAATATTATCTCCTCCTGTTCTGTTAATTAGACATAAATCTATTAAAACAAACCTTTTTCTTTACATAGTTAATCATGCTTAAAGGAAGACAATAATTTGTTTAAGATTGATATGCAGTTTTTCTTTCCATTTTAGCCATTATTTCAGATGATGAAAACTTTTATCTTACTGCAATTTATAACTGTGTGTCAAAAGAAGATGTATTCTTGAAAGCTTCCTTTTAATTTCTAAGTGGCAAATGGGGAGATTGAGATCCAAATTCTCCGTGCAATATTTGAAGCTATTCCTGTTTGGTTGCATGGAGCATCGTGATTGGTTTTATCTTGTAATAAAATTCACAGAAGGATGGAGAAACCATGTGTTATTCAATACCTGTATTGAAAATCAAAGGACAGCAGATACTTCCCCTCTTTTGTTTCAATATCCACAAACACAGCCTCTCTTATTTTGAGGTCCACCTTCACACTGCCTAGTACTCACCTGATTAAAGGGGACTGCATTTTTTATTTCAATCTGTTAATCTTATCTCTGACTTGATCAAATATTTTCATTGATACTCTCTTTCTACCTTAACATTTCGATGATTACAAACTTCATTTCCTGCCAGAAAGCATACAAACTCCCCTCCTTTGCTGGATTATCTGTGTTATACACAATAGGATTTACTGTGGCAGGCTGGGCATATCTGCAGTAATCAGCTGGCTTTGCCTTAACTGAAGAAATAGATTACAGCCCTGCACCAGCTGCTGCAGTACTTGTAGCACCTGTCCTGAAATCCCATAGGTTCTGAAAACGGTAGCAAGTACACAGGTATATATTCTATAAACCTCCTAATTGTGCATTCAATTGATGTATGCCTGCGTGTGTTAATGCCCATCCATCAATGAGCTGTTCCAGGGCTTGCCTCCAAATTTCATTCCTGCTCAGGCATCACTAAGGACCTGCGCTGTTTCCCTGCAACACTGCACACAGGTACCAAGAGGAATTACGGGACGCACATGTGGAAGCTGATGGCATAGCTAAAATCAGCATTTCTTCTTTTCTCTCAGTGGTATGGTGGTTTGAGTTACAATAGGTTTTGGAGGGGGTTTTTTCCTATTTGTTTGCTTTAAAAATTTTTCACATTTATTTATTTTTTTAAACCACACTTCCGATTAGCTTTCCATCTTTTTTTGTCTGTTTTTGGTATGTAGAGATCAGAGTGGCATATATCCGGGTCACATGCAGGACGCAAGGAAGCACCCTCCTCCTGAATGTTACTAGCATCTATTAAGGGTTATGTACATTCTCATGGGACAGGAATAATTTCCTGGCGGTGAAAAGTTGGAAGGAATCCAGGAAAAGTATATATGGTTTTTCGTTATCTTTACTATACAAAGTAAATGGTAGAGTGTAATTACATGGCACTGTACACATCAAGTCTAAGGCATTTCAGTGGCATAGAAATCATTAATAATGCCTTATCAATGGATAATTTTTCAGTATTATACACATGTTAACAAAACCAAGTCTTTTTAACTCCATCTGAAGTAAATATATGCAGCTTAAAGATGAGAAACTGGGACATGTCAAGTCACACTCTCTTATTATTCTGGATCATATATAAATTGATCTTTTTTTCCCCATCTTACACTTTGAACAAACAGGTATAAATCATCTGGTTTAAAAAAAAGTGAAGTAATTAGAGGAAGGGATTTATTTTCTTATTTTGTATGAGTTGATGGGAAGATGACTTTGAAAAATCAAGTCAAGGAAACAAAATAGCACAAATATTACTTACTCTTCCTACTAACACTAGGAAATCTTGTGAGGTGCTAATAGCTACTAGTTAATTGACTATCATTCACTGTTGAACTGAACCTGCAACAGTCCTGCTGTCCAGAATGTCTTGCCAGCTAATGTCAGTAAAACTACAATCCCAAGCAGCCAGCGTTTAATAAAAGATCCGATGATCTCTGTTCTGCCAGGTTCTGTGATGTCAGTCTCTTCAACCTCTGGCCGCAAAGGTACTGCTGCAACAATCTTAATTACTGATAATTTACTGGTCCTCAAGTGGAACATATCCACTTGGGTTATTGGTTCAATAAAAATAAAAGACAACCTCATTTGCAAAACCGATGTAACGGAGAATTTCTCCTTAAAAGAAATCCCTCTGACTAGACTATGATTCCAAGTCTCCATCCGCAGGAATTCTACATGTACCTTCACGCATGCATGACTGACCTGGACATTTCAGGTAGCAAGGATTTTAGGTCACCTTTCTTTGTTGGAGATTATCACATCTGGTTTTAGTCCTTAATCCTGAAAAAGTTGCACTTACTAGCATTTCATTCTTTCTCTACTATTTACTGAGCAATTTCAAAGGCTCATAGCAGAGTTGGGTGGGGTATTTGTACAGGTATTTGTAAAATTTGAGACAGTCAAAATTACTAGAGATTTCAGGCCAAATTTAAAAAATAGTTTTGCCACCATAAATGGAAAAAGAAACCCAAACCCTAAAACTCCACAACATTCCCATTTTGGACTGATTCAAAATTTATAGAAAGTTTTTCTTCATATCTTTGTATAGATGACTTTACGTTGCTGTCCCTTAACAGTTGCCGACCTGAAGAGGACAAGGAACTTATGTCTTCTTAAATTCCTATGAACCAGGGTGTTTTGGGGGATGGCAGAGGAAGGAGGGAGAGGAATGAAAGGTTGATCTTTTTTCTTTCAGTCTTGTAATTAAAATCACCCAAAACTGGGTGAAACAATCCCATTCCTCCTTGAAGAAATAAATTAATTTTTAAAAAACAACAACTTCAGCAG
>NW_010414522.1:43536-60430 GCF_000710305.1 Buceros rhinoceros silvestris
TCAGCAGGATAGTCTCTAAGAAATCCGTATGTACTTACTCTGTTGAAGACTCATTTGCCTCCTAACATAAGTCTCCTAAGATATACTGGGGTGGTCTTTAGCTTATTCCTAAAGCAGGCATATATAGATTTTAAATCTGTTTTCTACATCCCAGCTGAATATTCAAATCACCAGGCAAAGGACGTGAAGGGAACACAATCTCCTTCTCTCCTATTTTGTGAAGGCCTTCCATTCTCAAAAGTATGTTTCAGCTGAACCAAAAATAACACTAACAGTTAGCTGTATACCACTAGTTGGCAGTGCTTGCTTTTTAGTGGGGATGACAGACCCGATTTTGATTTTTCTGTAAGTTCACACAAATCTTGGATTTCCAGGTAAAGTCTTTCTGTCGAACTATTCCAGGTGAACATGTATGTGGACAACACTCAGGCCCTGTATCCCTGTTTCTTCTTCTAAAGAGAGAAGCATGATGTGCTTGGTAAACAGGGCGGGGGGAGGGCAACAAAGCGACACGTATTCTTGTTAACATATTAGTGTTGGGAAGTTACATCACGCAAAAAATAAATTAAACATTATTTTAAACAAAAAGCTATTTAGAGGTTTTTTTATTATTTATAGTAGCTTTTATGACATTTGACACCTAGACGTTTCAAAATGCCGAGAAAGGTAAATATCAGCATGAACTAATTTGAGCATGTGATGGTCCCGTTAGGCTCGTTCAATACATAGGATAAAAATGAATAAGGCAGAAGATATTTTTGATGCCTGATATTCTTCAACATGCAATTAAATCATGTCTTTGTGAAAGCTATTACAATAATGTACATAGATAATTTATACAAGGATGGATTTAATTAGATTTCAGAATCTTTAATAAAGTCTAGCAACTAGGAGGATGGGGTAAAAGCCAGTGCAGTGTAACCACAAGCTAATCCCCTGTGAAGCACACAGTTTTAGGAGCACTCTCCAATTACTGCACAAACTTAATTAAGTTCATACAAAACCTAGTCTCTCTAGCTTGAAAATCCATTTTCAAAACATGTTTTGTTATATTATTCAAAGAACTGTAAGTTCTATAAAGAACTATAAGGAAGTATAAATAAAATCTCTGTATAGAAGCATTGAGACAATAGCTGCATTTTGCCATTCTTAAAAGATCCAGAAAATACATAAAAGAGATAAAGCAAATTTTATTCATTGATTTATTCCATGTATGAATGGAAAAGCATGTGCTCAATCAATCACACTGTAGTTTAGATCTTCTAACTGGAGCTATAAAGAATGGAATGGAATGGAATGGAATGGAATGGAATGGAATGGAATGGAATGGAATGGAATGGAATGGAATGGAATGGAATGGAATGGAATGGAATGGAATGGAATGGAATGGAATGGAATGGAATGGAATGGAATGGAATGGAATGGAATGGAATGGAATGGAATGGAATGGAATGGAATGGAATGGAATGGAATGGAATGGAATGGAATGGAATGGAATGGAATGGAATGGAATGGAATGGAATGGAATGGAATGGAATGGAATGGAATGGAATGGAATGGAATGGAATGGAATGGAATGGAATGGAATGGAATGGAATGGAATGGAATGGAATGGAATGGAATGGAATGGAATGGAATGGAATGGAATGGAATGGAATGGAATGGAATGGAATGGAATGGAATGGAATGGAATGGAATGGAATGGAATGGAATGGAATGGAATGGAATGGAATGGAATGGAATGGAATGGAATGGAATGGAATGGAATGGAATGGAATGGAATGGAATGGAATGGAATGGAATGGAATGGAATGGAATGGAATGGAATGGAATGGAAGAATTGAGTAGAAGGGACCTGCATCAACCATCTAGTCCAACTGCCTGACCACTTCAGGGCTAACAAAAGTTAGAGCATGGTTATTAAGGGCATTGTCCGACTGCCTCTTAAACACTGACAGGCATGGGGCATCAACCACCCCTCTAGGAAACCTCTTCCAGTGTTTGACCACCCTCTTGGTAAAGAAATGCTTCATAAAGTCCAGTCTGAACCTCTCCTGGTGCAGCTTTGAGCTATTCCCATGCATCCTATCACTGATACCAGGGAAAAGAGCTCAGCACCTCCCGCTCCACTTCTCCTCCTCAGGAAGCTGTAGGGTCACCTCTCAGCCTCATTATCTCCAAAACCAGTCAAACCCAGCTTTCTCGGCCACTCCTCAGAGAACATACCTGCCAGCCCCGTCCCCAGCATTGTTGCCATTCTAGAGATGGATTCACGTACCTTAACATTCGTGTTTTAGTTTTGGGGCCCAGAACTGCACACCATAGTCAGGGTGAGGCCTTAACATCCATAAGTACAGAGGGTTAATCACCTCTTTTGACCGCCTGGTCATGCTGTGTTTGATACACCGCAGGATGCCGTTTGCCCTCTTGGCTGCCAGGGCACACTGCTGACTCTTTCAGCCTCCTGTCAAACAGCACCCCCTAACCTCTTTTGCAGGGTTGGTCTCCAGCCACACCTCTCCCAGTTTAGACTTGTGCCCTCCATCCTAGGTGCAGAATAAGCATTTTGACTTGTCCAGTTTCTTGTTTTTGATGACTGCCCAGTGCTCCAATCTGTCCAGATCCCTCTGCAAGATCCAGTAAAGTATTTTTCTCTTTTATTAAGGGTTCTTCATAGGTATAATCTTAATCATTTTAGGCAGAAGTGTGAAAACATTACTTTGTCATTTGTATGGGGACAATTGTGTTTAGGGCATCATACTATTACAAGAAAACACTCCCCCCTACCCTCAGATTCACTGTAGAAAATGAGAACTTCTAGAATGACTTTATTCCTGCAATATTCAGATAAAACCTATTCTTCAAACATCTAACGTCTTCAAACAAACAAAAAAATCCTTTGTTATTTACTTTGTTAAAAGGAGAAATTCAGAAATACATGTTGCAAAAGCAACTGTCAGGAGGCAGAGGTTGATTCAGAGGAAGGGAAACATTCCTCCTCCAGCTCCTCTTAGAAGGTCTTAATTGTGGAAGAAATCGCTGTGGTCTAGCTGCTTTTTTGCATTTGACCAGAAAAATAAAGGATTTTAATGATCGTACAAGACTTTGCAGAAAAAGGATTTCAGCCAATACCTACACCACTTTGCTATATTCTTGTCTTTAGGGAAGAAAAAACCACCACTCCACGTCATAACCATATTTCAAGTGCAAATAATAACTAGGCCAATAACATCTCAAAAAAATGAAGACACCCTATTTCATTCAAGTCTGAAAGTCAAAAATTAGTCATTCAATTCACCACAAAATACTTAAGTTGGTAATACTCTGAGAAAAGTTACTTTCAGCAATTTCTGTGGGGAAAGAAGACAGTTGTGTTAAATTAGCCCATAAAAGAGCCTGTTATTTTAAGTATGGCATGATCCTTTCTCACATAAAACTGTAAGTAAGTTCATCTCGAGTTGTACAGTAAAAAATGTTTTTGAGAAAGATAGTTAAATTCTGGGTAAGAAAACTGTTACAAGTGACAGTTTTTTGAAACCTGTGAATACCAAACAAAATGGGGAAATCTTTAGTGTTTTAAGAACAATGCAAGTAAGCATAGAAGTGCTGTCTGAACCATAGCTTACCTGCTACACATGTGAGTTCATCTAATCAATTAACACAGCTAAGCCTCGCTGTGATGCCGACTATTGCTTTTAGGGACATTAACAGCACTCAGTCAATTTAAAAGACTCTAACACTGTTTACAGTTAATATCTGACAATTTAGTATCTCATTTAAGATTTCTTATCTGAATTTTATCTATTTTTATAAATCTACTTTAACAACAGACACCAGTGATATTAATGAAATAAAAATATTTTGCAGTGAATGCTGCCTCTGAAATTATCTCTGCACATGCCTACATCTGAAGGCAAATCACATACAAAGTTTCCCTCATAAGCGCAAATGCACTCACCTTAAATCTTCTCAACGGAAGATTTATTGAGAGTTAAATCACTAAGTTTGAGTGACATTAACTAAAGAGTACTAAACAACATCCTAAGAAGATGTGATTATTGCAAAGAAAAATCCTATTACAATGAAATATTGATAGTCCTCGCCAAATGTTTATTTTCAAGTAATCTAAATGCTGCGTTTAATACCAATATCAAGATTCTCTTCAGTAATCATCTAGTTGCAATCTGACTGAATCCTGACTTCTGCCTGACTGGTTGCTTTTTTGATATTGTGCTATTGGATGTGGAAGGCAGACCTCCAAAAAGCAGAGCACATTAAATCCTTAGGTACTTTCTCATTTTTACCAATAACATTGGGAAATATATTTTTAATTTAATATGGTTCGCATTTCCACAGCTCATGCACCTATCAAACAGTACTCTGTGGTCAAGTTCTGCTTTGTTGATCATGGCAATACATCCACTGAAACACTGGCCTATACAAATGAAAATAACATTTTCGTTTCACTCCTTTTTGGTGCAGAAAATTTAGTGTGTAGTACCAATGCAGAGCTAAGAACTGCTTAAAAGTCAATAAATGTGGTCTCAGCAGAAATCCTTTAGCTGTGTCAGCCTGGTTTGAACCGTCTGTTTTCTTCTATCTATCTCCACACCTTCATCCATGCTTACAAACTCTACCTGCCAGCTATGTTTCGTGAATACACAGATTCTCTTCTAGGTACTCCAAACCTAGCTTACACACAATCATCCAGCACTTCTTGGTTTTACTCAGAAAAATCAAATGATAAAGAGAATTCATCCTCTATCATTAAGAACCCTGTTCCCTTGAGCGTGGTTGATGCTCACCTTCCCCACAAATCCATAGATTGCTACTTTATAAGTTTATATATTTACAGACATTCCTGGATATCACCATGCCACAATCACACTTGACACCTGCACTTAGAAAGCTAGCAAGTGATTAATCTGCTGGTTATCACTGCCATGAGAATTGCATCTCATTTGGAATTATGCCTCCATAAAAAGCAACCTAAACAACAAACACAAGTTATCAGCAGTCTTTCTAATTCTTGATTAAACATTTCTGCAGGCTAACAAAGTGAAAGCAGATGCAGAAGTTTCAACTTGATGAATCAGATGTGGCACGGTCTTCTTTCAAATTTCCTGCTTCTGGCAATTGTTTGACACATTCATCCTTTTCATGGTAAGGAGAAAAAGAAGTGGAAGAGACATCTTACAATCCACCTGCTAAACAGATTTATTCAAATGATTTGTTAAACTACACACATACAAATAATTCAGTTGCCGAAGGCAGTGACTCTTTTGCCCTGAGAGTTTGTTATTTAATCTTCATGGGCTTTTGAGAGAATCTTTAATAACAATGTTGTTAAGAAAAAGCTGAATATTAATGTCACCATTAACACCCACTTCCTAACTTTCTTTACACCTTTATATTTAACTTCTCTTTCAGCAACGAATTGCTATAGCAGTTGTAATTTAGCAAATCTCAATTACATTTTATATGATGACAACATAATAAGAAACACTGGCCATCAGAATTTGGAAGTATTTTTTCTGATTTAGCATCAATGTGGGGACTCAAGGACTCATAATCAGAATTGCATTTTGCTGCACTTTCTATAGAAAAAAAGAAAAAATTACTACTGCATGAAATTAAACACGAGATACATGTGAGATGTCACTTTCAAGCTAAAATAATCTTAACTTCTCATTTCTCTTGCCTGATGTGAACTACTACATGAATTTGGAGTATTATCATAACTCCAGACTCAACATTGTTAGTTTAAATTTAATAAGGAGGCAAGTGTTTCTTGAGCCCTTCATCAGTCAAACTCACCATGAAAACAAGAAAATATCACATTTTTGTCCTCAAATGGCTCCTTTACCCTAGCAGAAGCTACTCTGACATTGTGATTCAAAACCACCTGGAATAGAACTTCATGGAATTTCTAGGATCTGTCTCCTTTTTTTAAACAAACAAACAAACAAAATAAACCAGATCAAAATCCACAGTTTTACTTAATTTTTTAAAGAGGAAAGGCTATAGTCCTATTCTGACACTTTCTTCTACTAAATTATCCTCTGTTCCTTTAAACTGGAGACCTTTCACGCAGTGTAAGGGCACTTCTTGAGTGTCTCATTGTCTTAAGCTCCCCTGACTCTGGAGACATCTGATGCCTGTAACACCTGGTCCTCAACTGAACTCTCTCGTACATGATCACTTTGTCACCACATTATAAACCCATGTCATCTCAGGGGACATCAAGTGTTACACCTGAAGACAATCCACAAATTTGTCTATAGAACACATAAACAGAGAAACATTATCTCCATCCAAATAATTATTGACAAAAAATATTAATCAAGCCATCAGACACACAAGGTGCAGAAAAAACAGCTAGTTTAAGCTCAAGAAGCTTTATTATTGTCTGCTCAATGATGAAAGGTCTTATTAAAAAGATTTCACACTTTTTGCCCTGTAACCTTTCATTGGGAGAAAAAAAAGTAAATCCAAAAATATTCAGAGATATTTTTTTATTCACCTGATAAGATCTCTCACAGGGTGACCAGCTGAAGATATCTTTCTTTATAGTAAGAGTTACCTGACTGCCCATGTAAAAGAGCAAGCCTACTATAGAGGCAGTAAGCAGTAAGTTGAGAAGTCCCTTGGGGAAATGAAAGATTGGCATATAATTCAAGAGTCATCTCTATTTAACAGTCTCTCAGTGCACAGTGTCTCTTATAGTTTAATATCCAAAGTGATTAGTGATGAGCAGACTTTTCTCAATTTACTCCAGTTTCAGTTAACAACACACAGTTAGGCTCTGCACTTCTTTTTTGATTGCATTCATATTGCCAAATCAGCTTGTTTCAGGAAAAAGTTAGCATTACCCGTGTTATACAGTAGGTCTTTAAGTCATTAATGCAACTTTTCATTACTACTTCCCTCTTTCGTTTATGTTCCAGAGTGGGTAGTACTATAGATTTGTATTTAAAGACCATTCTTTTTGGTAAAACTGAAGGTTCATGGGAATCAGCATATTAATGGGAAGGCAGTTAGATAAAATAAAAGGTTATCCAGTTCCATATGTCTTTTCAAATTTTTTAAATGAGCATAAATGATCTCTAGTATGTCTACTAATAATTGATTAGGTATTTTTTCCAGGTGGCTTCATTTTTCTTCCAGAACACTGGTCTATTTATGGTACAAAGTTGAAAGGAAGACACCAAACTCCATCCACAATAAAGAGCATATATGTTTCCAAAAAATCTCTAGAGGTTTGGTTTTTTTTTTTTTCCCAGGATAACAAAGCATTGTTTTGTAGGATATGAAATGGGAATCTTTGCTGTATCTAAGATCGTTCATAACCGCACTTTGAAACAATCCAGTCTCTGCAGTTGACTTGGCAGCAAATAAATTGGGTAAGTGCAGTTTCAAGCACAGGAAAGGTTGGTAAAATTTTGGGGAGATTTTCCACGAGGAGATACATGGAACAGGCAGATGGAAAAAATTGGGTAGCAAGAGAACATTGATCACAATAACCTTCTTCGGAGCTTATAAAATGGCCATTCACCTCTAGGAAAGAAACCAGTAAATGGCTCATCCATTTCTATTAAAACCGACATGAGAAATGTAGCTTGTCAGGGTTTATGCAAGCATAAAAACTGACCTTCTAAAAGCAAAGCCTGCTTACAGACTCGTCACTAGTTGCTAAGCAGTATCATGAATAGGCTACATATTACATGGTCTATAACCAGCTCTCAGATGGAAGGGGTTTTTTGTATATTTAAGTTTTGGGTTACCTTGTAGGCGACATAATTGCATAGATATTATTAAGGAAGAAATTACATCCCCTGAATAGATAATTCTCTAAGGTTCTCCAGCTAAATAGGATTCAGCAAGATAATTCCCATTAGTACAGCTCTGGAAGATATATATACTCTCACTTTCATGCAGTATTATTCTAATTATGTTGCTTACAAGGAAAATGTATGTCAAAGAAGGTATCTATGAGTTACTCATACTTCATAACATCAGACATTTTCACTTTGCATGCAAGCAAGTTACACACTGAGGAAAACAACTGGCTCAGGAGATATGTAAAAAAAAAAAAAAAAGGGCGGGTAACTTTCTACCAGTAGCTTACCGTCTCTAAATGCAGATGGCAGATCTTTGACAACTGATAGTTTGTCCAACTTTAGATCATTTCATCCTATTTTCTAATGGGCAGATGTTACCAGCACAAAGATCATTATTAAAAATCAGTGCTAGATATTATCTTTTTGCAGTCTTAGCATAGAAATCAAGGACTACATAGAAAGGGTATTTATTCCTTTAATTCTTATTGCTGTCAGGTAAAAACAGGAGTGAAACAGTGTTCGAAGCAAAATGGAAAAATTCTTATGTCATGAACTACAGATATATACTCTGTGTCTTCAAGACGAAAATCCAGCTTCTGTCATATGCAGTTAAATTACATGAAATGCTTAAAAACTGGCACACTGCATTCCATGTTATTGTATGTATGTGGTATATGGTATCTGCTGTTTAGATTTCCTTCAGGATTTTGCATGATTCCCCAAAACAGACCACATGGCAATAAATTCTCGGGAGTTAAAAATTCATTTTTTTTATTTTCTGAACGCTAGCACTTTCAGTGAGAAGGTGGGAGGTCAAGTAACATCACTATTCCTACTAGTAGAGCTGTTCATTCGCTGTCATTCTTTCTATCGTTATAGCTTCAAACTCTGTGACAAAGGCTTAATTTGTACACGCACAGGATGCTGATCATGTTAACAATTCCTGCATTAGAAGTGCTGTATCAAGGACAAATGCAAAACACTATTAATTGTTTATTAAATATTGAATGCTCTCCAGTAACAATAAAAAGCAAAGCGCTGAGAGGTACACTGCTTTTATATTCTGTGTGGTATTCTTGGGCTGAGGGTTGTCGCAATGAATTTGCTATCACTGCATGCCATCCAAGAGCAAGCAGCAGATTCATCGCAAACCTGAATGAAACAAGACTACAGAGAAAAAGATAAACAACCCAAGACTAATGGCTTGTAGCACTAATATCAGAAGTATTTAAAAAACAGTTGGAGGAAAAAACCCACACTTCTTAAGCTCTACGGTACTTTGATGATTTTATAGCTTGCTCATATTTGTGTCTTATAATTCCTATCACAGAATATTTGCATGAACGTAACCTATTCAGTAAGTTCATTTTCATATAAAGCACTGAATTACAGAATGGCTACAGGCAAGGTTTTATTACACGCTTTTTCAGATTAGCAGAGTGCATGAAAACCATCAGATACTTGTTATTTTTGTAATTGTCTCTATAGCAATTTAGGTAACATCATGTTTGGACTGCTATGTATCTTTCTGATTAAAACATCTTTGGATTTATATGTCCTTTCTGTTATATGAAATGCCTGCAGTTATTAAAAAAAACCATGACATTGGTAGTATAATTTCCAAATAACATCTTACAACCTTATATTTACATCCTGTTAACAAGGTCAACTGTTCCGTGTGTGAGAGTCCAGAATATCAGCCTCAGCCTCCTGTTGCATAGTCTCTAATGTACCATTTAACCATGATATTTAAAATAAGATTACTCAAAAGCCATGCAAGGACTCATAAAAAATCTTCCCAAATTTTTATCCTTCACAGGTGTTAAATAAGCACTAAGCATAGGTCACAATGTTATTAATGGTATCAAACTACAAAGGCGAATAGTTCACTGCCCATATTTAGGTTAAGATTATGTCCTGTCTTTTTTTAATCCTTACATCCTCCCTGTCTGATTTAGGCACTTGTGTGACTTTTTCAAAAGCCTCAAGGATGATAAAGTCAAGCATGCAGGATTGCACTTTGCCTATAGAAACTATTAGGATAAAAACAGAAGATAGGAATTGGGTATGGAGGTTTCACAAACCATGCTTGAGAAAACACTAATCGTGCTTCTCACTGATTAGTGTGAAAGATCCTTATATTAGGAAAAAACTCTCCTTAATTCTTCAATGACTTAAAAATTGAAACAAATATTTGCATGGAAAACAGTCGCTTGTCCCTGTGACTGTCAAGCCAATAAGAAAAAAATCCAAGATTTCTTCAACTGAAGCCTGAGTAAAGCTAACTAATTTTCTAATTCAGCATAGAAATACAGTATGATAACATCTTCAGGGATTTTGTGCCAAGCAGGAAAGTCATTTATCAGATTAGGAAAATGTGTGTTAGAGATACAAATATGCAGAAAGTCACATTAACAAAAAAAATTAACCCAAACCCCAGTTTTCTTTAAAATAATAATTAAAAAAAAGATAAAAAGCACATCCTTTTTCATATGTTCATATTTCTAAAGGATTTTAATCTTTTTTCTACCCATTTATGTTACCATGGATATTTTAGCAAAAACACATGTTCCTTCATGTTTCACAAGTTACAGGAGAAAGAGAAGAGTTAATTTTGATCAAAACATTTTGAAGATGTTCCATAATGCTGAATACTGATGATAGTGTCCACATAAGAGATTAACTAGAGTAATTTATTAGAATTGTGTAATAGATTTGGTTTGAAATACACATTTAAGTTGCAATACAGAATTTTAAAAGTAAAAATTTAATTAAATTTGAACTCAAAGATTGCTTTAAAATTTAAAAAGTGAAAATGGATACTTAGGATTTCCTCTCCACTTAGGGAGAAAAAAGTTCCCTTAGAGAAAGGAAAAGCAGTGACACTATTTTTATGGTGGTATTTCCGGTCAAGGCAGAAGAGCACAGACTCAAGTCTTTCAGAACTAAACTCACTTTAAACCTGGATGTGTATTTCATACACTTGCTGTGTGCAAGGCAGTCAAGAAGTGTCCCCCTATGGTACTGGCATGATGAAGCTTTGGTATGTTATCCAAGTTTCTGTGCTCTTCACTACTTAGGTAAGCTTGTAAATGAGAAGAGAGGTCCTCTAATAATGACCAAGAAAGGAGCAGTCACGTGCTCTTCTGCTTACCCAGGGAGATTTTGCTATGTAAAACTACAGAAATTTCTTCAAAACAAAACAAAACCAAACTCTAACAACAATATCAACAAAACGTCCTATCCCCTAGGAGAGGGCAGTAAGCAAAAGGCAGGGAGAGGTTTTTGGTGTCTGGTCAGTGGCAACCCATCATACCTTCCTTCCTTTCTAGTACAGCTTTTATTTTTGGAGCTAGCAACAATCCAGCAATGCATTACACATGAGCTTATCTTTAAGCCACACATATGCCCCACAGTAAACCCCATGTCAATAGTCATCCCTATTCCCTCCCTTGTCCTCCAACAAGAAATACTGTGTCCATATTACAGTACACTTCACAAGAAAATTACTAGAGGAAAAAAACCACACCCAACCTAGAGTAATAAAAATAAATATTATTTTCAACTTCATTCCTAAATAAGATGTCTTCTGTAACTAAAACATTATCAACTTTGTTGTTATATTCAGAAAAAAAAATCGTTAAAATCAAATCATTTTAGGATGACTTGTTTTTATTTTAAAATTAATTTGAGGTATTGCCTTTTTTCTTCCTACAGTTTTATCCCAATTATTTTTCAATATTAGCTGCTGTTTCCAGGGAAATCAGCAAATGAAGACAAGGAAATGCGCTGATCACCAGGGCTGTTGAGGAAAATGCAACCCCCAGTGACTGCCTGCAGACCTTTCTCAGCAACACAACCCCAGTATCTGCTTCAGCTGCTGTCAGCGTGCCACCTCACCACCACTGCTTTTGCTGAGAGGAAAACAGCTCATCACTGCTCTTTCTAGCAACAGAACTAATGCAAATTTTGCACCTCTCAGGGGCTGAGCAGGCATGAATGTGCTTATCCCAACAATCAAATTACTCATCTGTTAGGCCTACACCAACCATGAAGATTTTATTCTTGTTTACTTTCTGGAGAGCCTCAGTAGCCCTTTCTTCGCTGTGCACAGTTTGGTTTTGTAATTTTAGTTATCAGTAATATATTCTAATAAATTTATCCAGCCTTGACTGTGTCTCCCTTTCACTTTACCTCTGCAGAAGTGTCTCCCTACACTGAGATTCCTTCTCCATCTGCAGCGCCCCTGCATCTCTTGTTGCCTTCAACTATAATTTGTATGGAAGAAGCGCTGTAGAATTTAACTCTGCTCCCTGACCACTCTGCCCAAGACGCATCCTGACAGCCGGCAGCTGAGTGCCAGGCAGGGGTGTTCACCAGGTGATGTGTCAGTCACATCACACTCTCTTGACTTTCCCATAACTCAGCCTGAAACACTGAGTGATTGTAATGGGAATGCTGCATGGACAGCATTGCTTCCAGGACATTAAAGAAAGCAAAACACATTTCTAGATTCGGAGAAAAATGGAGACCAAGACTCTTCTCTCCCCAAATTTAAAATGCTTTTTCTTTTGGACATCTGCCCAGTTTCAGAATATATTGAACATTCATCTCCAAAGTCAGGCTTGCTGTATATGAATTTGGTATCTGAAATTCTTTGTTTCTGTCTTAGTGAGAGGAAAACTCCAGGCTAGAAGAATTCAGAGTAAGGATAAAGTTCTAATCCTTGAGCCCAACCTCCACAAAATCCTTTGTATTTCTTGTTTTAAAAAAGCAAGGAAAATTCCAGATTTATACCCTGCCTACAGATAAGATTTGAATGGTTCAAACAATACGTTGTACATACTATGAAATCAGATATTTTCAGTTATCTTCATAACTGCCCAAATTAATCTTAAAGTTTTGTGCTTCTTTTTTTAATTATTTTTATTTTTTTCTTCCAGATAGCTCTTTACTAACTGGTGGTCTTAGGACACTGAAACACTCCTCAGAGAACAAAAATTAAATTGTCAATCTTGCACTACGGCAAATGCGTATCCTCCTTTTTAGAATAAAACTGAGCAAAACAGTGGGGCCATTGTGTTAATATTTAAATTAGACCAGTGAGTAACCTGACAGTAATAACTTCTTTCTCCTGGTAGTGAACGAGGATTAGAACCAGGATCCAGACTATTACATACAGTGAAGAGAGGTGCACTGCCGCAGGCAGTCAAAACACTCACTGGAAAACATTGCTTCTGTACAAATAACACTGCAGTGGTAATATCTGGTGCTCTGTAGAGATTAAAAAGATTTTCTCCCACTCCTGCCCTCCCTTCCCACCTGTTTGCAAAAGTTCACTTCCACACTCTCTAAAAGGAGGTTGTTTGCTAAGTCTTACAAAGGCTTTTTGAACCTAAATGTAAATAAGTACTTCAAGGATCTCAGAAAAACTACCATACTCCCAATAGATTCTTGAAGAAATAAATTCTTAGTTCTAGAGAGCAAGATGTATTTAGGGTCTTTTAACTGAGGTATAATTTCCTTGGGGAAGATATATCACAGAGAAATTATTCAAGCCTCATATCTTGAATAGCTTAACTCAAAGCTGGAAAATATGGGCTGTGGGAGACATTAACTTCTTTCGCAGGCCCTTACTGACCCAGGGGAATCCTCACTGGACTGCTGCTTGAGTGCAGCTAGAGCTCAGCTGTCCATGGTTTGCCTCCAGAGCTACACTCCACCAATAGATGCCGTGTGGAGTCAAAGCTTTTCCCTTGTCCATGCTGGAACAGTGTCTTGCTGGTAACAAAGAGAAATTCCCTCTTCCTTCTGAGCCCTCCAGCAACCATTTCAGGAGAAGTTGAAAGGAAGTATGTGGTGAGTTTTAGTGTGTGAATATCTATTCCCAAGAAGGATGTTCTTATTTTTAACCTGTGAAAAATACCAGGGTTCTTGTTCACTTCTGTGCAGGCAAGTAAAAGCTAGTAAGATGACAGGTCTAGGACCCAATCTTCTCTACTGAGTTTTAAACCTTAAGAACATACATACGCTTTCATAGCCACTTTGTCTTTTGTCTTCCCTCTCTTACCTAATGAAGCAGCAGTGGAAATGCTTCTTCTGGATAACTTCAGTCAATGTATTTTCTGTACTGGAAGATTCACAAGAAAACTCAGTTTCAAATAGTGGGGCAAAACTGTCTGTATGCTGTATAATTTTATGGGATTAAACAGAATAGATATTTGATACATGAACAGCCAAATGTGGACACCTGTAGAACTGTTTCTTTCTTTTCTACAGTTTCATTTCATTTCTGTTTTTTTCTTAAGATAACCTTCTGATAACTCCTTTGAAAGTTACTCTATTAGAAGGCCACTGAAGTATCTTGTTACTGCAAATACCATTTTCAATTACAAATATTCTGAGGACTAAACTAAATAAATACTTGAATATGAGCATAATTTTGTCTAAATTTCTTCCACAATATCTTCAACGAAGACCTAAATTACTTAATGCTATTGAAACAAAGTAGTTCTCCTTCTCAAGAGTCAGCAATACCAAAGCCCAGGTCCTCATCCAGTTAGAATTTGAGAAATATATCCTACTACCAAAAGAAAAACTCCTTCCTTTCTTCCTGTAAACCCAATACAGTATTCCCCTCTGATGACTGCCCTGAACTCCTGAGACTTCTGGATATTTATTAAGTAGTATATGATGCAGTTAATCTAAGCTATGGCAGTACTCATTTTTGTCTGTCTGCAATGAAGGCAGAGTGCTGCAGAGTTGACAAAAGGACTGTCTGAAGAGAACTAGGCAGCACCTCCATCCGTACTTGTTTACCTAATCCCTAGTTAGCATATGTGCATTAAGGGAAAGATATCTGTGTCTGTCAATTAAATATTCGACTCTGACATGAACAGTCTCTACTATGTGCAGTATAATTTGAAGGGTTACGTACTTTTCAGGTCTACGGTATGTCCTCAATATACCAGTGTAGGGTTTTTTTAACATACAGGGGACACTGCAGGCCTTGCAGACTAAATCAGAAAAATCTCAAGGCAGAGTGAACACCCAAAGAAAGACACTAATTTATCAAAGGTAAAAAGAAACATTTAAAAAGTTAAAAATATTGGCTGAAATTCAGTTGTTGCACTGGAGTCGCAGAAGCCAGGATTTACCTTCTTGCAACCAACCTCAAACCTCCAGCTGGGCTGAACCCGAGTACACACGAGCTGAATGTTGGGAAAGCAGCTTCCCTGGGTTGTCATTTCAAATGCCCTGGGTAAAGACAGTCAATGAAAATACCTTGAAGCTACCTCCACTATAAATTTCAGTTATTGGTTCAGGTTTTATAGATATCTTTATATGTGAAACACAGAATATCTCTCTGATATTTTTTCCAGAAATAAAATAAATGTTAAATGTTTGACTTGCACGTTGTTCCAAATAAGAGGCAGCTAAAGGTGCTATAACATCAGCAATTCCATCCATCGTTGTGAGCTATGTACAGCACTACTCTGCAGCAGGAGGAGCTTTCAGTTTGTCTTCAAGAGTTCCTGACTCAGCTGGTATAACATTAAAACAACAAGTTTAAGACAACATCATGTCATAATTTCCATGATTTTATAATTAAAGAATATTGTAATAAGAGCAAGCTTGCCAAAGGAAAGAAAATGTAATTGAAATATTTTTGAACCAAACATTTTAGATAAGCAGCATACTAACAATAAAGGTCTCCTTCCTGAGGGAAAATGCCTCACTACAATTTCAAAAGTACGTGAAATATTCATAATGCTGCCTTGAAAATGAGTATTTACACCAACAGTTACAGAATATAAATGCTGCATTAATGAACCTAGGTAGTGCTACGAACCCTGCAAATACCACAGATGTAAATTTGAGAAAAATATCACTAAACAAAAACATGCTACCAAAATGCTAACATACAAGGCTATGGAGGAAAACTTAATAAGAAAGAGCTTTTTATTTGCATATAGAAGCTTTTAAATCACATTTTGGATCCATATTTTTGCTTCACAAACACCACTTACTAAGTAGTTGTCTAGTTTGGGATGAGCGCTTGAGCAATATGAAATGTTCAGCTTCAGTGTCCTAAAGTTTATCTTAATACATTATTACCAAGAATATGCAGATTAAATGTCCTTACTTGTTTGTCTTTTCTGTGCTTGCAGTTAAAGCATATAATTACCAATTCATTTGTGCTTGTATTTGACATTTAAAACCAAAGCAGCTCTGGCAGTAACTTCCATAAAATTTGGAAGATTTACCTACACATCTTATATTTCATAGCCTTCTATATATCATAGCCTGCTATTTTCCCTCCACAGCCCAAAGTCATGCCTCTTTCAACCGATAGACAAATTTTCCCGATTCTGCCTGATGAGCAGGTTTAGTGCATGAATTAGTTCATATGCAGTTTATGATTAATTCTTTCTTTCTTTTTAAAATTTTTTTTAATGTTTTGTTGAGCTTTTCAACAGTAAAAAGTACTCCAGGAGGCAGACTTAGCTGAAAGCTAGGTTTACCAAAGGAAGCACATCTGGAATTTTCCACCCCTGGAAATAAAGAATTTTACCACTTCAACATTTAACTTCGGCAATTAAGGATCCTCTGTCTGTGTGCTTCTAGACCTAGTTAGACATTCACTGGGATTTTAGAGAATTAAAACATCACTTTCACGTTGTTTTCACAGTTACTACAAATGCAGTAAGAATGACTATTTTTCATTAATTAATTTCTTTCTTTAAAGAGAATTCACTTGACTGTGATGCAACCTATCCAGCCAATTTAACAGCTCATTTACATTCATGTCATCCCAAATTAAATGCCAAATATATTGTTATACCAATGATTTAAGTGGATATATGCTGTAATGCACCACCCAGCCTTACAGGATTTGACTGCTGTAGCCTGCAGGAATTAATACAAATTGCTCTTAGGCTATGCTGAGTGAGGAAAATCTTGTTGGTACCTTGTCCTGAGAAGAACACTCTTTGCTGCCACCTATAAACTGAAGCTGTGGAAAATTGCTCCTTCCTTTCTAAGTCTCCTGC
>NW_010414522.1:60529-61615 GCF_000710305.1 Buceros rhinoceros silvestris
TGAAACATCAATAATTCTTATTCCTCTCTCTCTAAATGCTTTCCAGCATCTTCCTGTGCTGTAGCCCTTGCCCTTCAAGCCCTCAGTGGCAAGCACGTTTTCTCCTTCCACTCTCTGTCCAGCTGCTCGCAGAATTCACTTGATTTTATCATAGGCTAACAAACAGACACTCCGTCCACAAAACATAAGGTAGCTTTTTATCCAGAAATCAGAAAAAAACCCAAAAAAGTCATAAAGCTTGTCCTGCCTTGGCTTCATAGCTTAATCGCAGTCCTGCCTCAAACTTATGGGCTTCTCTGTCAGTCTGGGCTCTTGGCTGAAGCTGATTGCCATCAACTGCTCTGCCTGCCCCTATTGTGAGAGTGCCCCTAATGCTGAGTCACCGTGCCCGCTTGCCGTGGTGTCTCACTTGGCTCCCGGCTTGCCTTCCCTTATGGAGCAGTGCCAAAGAATGCTGCTCCCTGGTAGTCTCCAGGCTAAGACCCATAACAGGTGATCTATATCTATGGATATAGAAGTTCAAGGAAAATCCTGAGCAGGATGTTTCTGCTGGTAAGAAAACCGCTGTACTTTATCTTCTTGAAAACATAACCCCTTATTAAACAGTCACAGTGATCTGCTAAAAGTCTCACTGGAATTCTTGGAAATAGAGGAAAAGAATCAGAGACAGTGGGAGCTCCCTACTTGGCAGCAGGGGCCAGGTGGGAAGTAGGACATTGTGGAGCAGCTGTTTTGGAAGAGGAACAGTCGACTGTGTGGTCTCATTTACACAGTCATCGGTCTTGCACAAGCACCTTTAAATTTACACAGTGTGGAATTAAAAAATTTTACTCTTTGAAATATTCACCACAATCATAGTCATAACCTCTTCACCACCTCCTTCTTCTTCAGTTATTTCTCTTGCTTTAAAGGAAAGAGAATGGTACAGCTGATAAATGTTGTTCCCTAAGTGATCTTACAGTATCACGTTCTATTTAATAGTTTATAGAATAAAACTATTAATACACAAAGTCTTGTTGCATTTAAAGGTGAATTAATCTTAGTAGCTAGCATGATAGAAATTCTATTGATGAGAATCCTGTGACC
>NW_010414522.1:61703-64693 GCF_000710305.1 Buceros rhinoceros silvestris
CCTGCTGAATTCTGTGATGAGCAGCTGTATCAGAGTAAACAGAAGAAAATATTAATGCAGAACAGGAGAGGAAAGAAATCTCTGGCTGAACACTGTCCTTGCCTTTTCCAAGGAGACTGAAATATCTTTTTTGGTAAGTATTTAACATTGCAGCTTGCACTTTCTGCTACTTAAGGAGTACCGAAAGAAATAATTCAAGTCGTGCTAACATACTGATGCAAATGCGAACCTTGTCTAATAAGGCATTAGAATAATATCAACATAAATAATAGCTTCTATGTAGCCCATAACAATGATAGGTAATTTCATTTTAATTAAATGTCAGTGTGAAAATTCTCTCTGAATTTATCTTATTAATTCTTCTGACCATAAGGGAAAAAAAAGGAAGAAAGTGGCTGAACAGTTGTTTTAATATTCTATTGTAATGCAAGATAATCAAACCTGCTGGCTTTCTGATTAGCACTGACTTCTTTTGGCATTAAAAATCCAAGGTCGACTCTTCTCACACAAGACAGTGTTATCAGCATTGTGTAATACAGCCCATATAAAACATATCAGAGTCACTGCTTACCAAAATACCTGAGTCCCTCTTAGCTCTCCTATCAGAAGAGGACGGAGATATGCACTTGGATATCATCAGTACCCAAGAAAGAATTCAGTTCATATCTCCCCACTAAGCTTTTTAGCTGCCTTGTTTATACTTTCATGAGAAGGATGGGGAAGAAGAACTCGATGGCACTCCAGTTGAGAAAGTCAATGAGGCAGAAAAATAATATCACAGTACAAATCTGTGAGGAGAACAAAGCCCGGATTAACTATGCAGGCCACCTCACAGAACCAACCTGTAGTTTCAGTCTTGGTCTGCTCTACGGCATTTTTAGGGAGATGGTTCTTTCCACACTAACTACTGCAGACCTTGGACACCACCAGAGAAGTCTGCCAGCCATTCCTTTGGCCATCTCCCTTTCATATATTTACACACGTGGATTACACAAGACAACAAATTCAGGAAAAATGAGAGCAAGAGGCTGCAGAAGAATACAGTAGAAATGCAAGCAAGACAAAGCAGTAAGAAATCCTCATCTTCCATCAAAATCTTTTAAGGTATCCTGGCTTCTGCACAAGGTTTATCTCACAACCATCTTCCATACCAATAAGTACCTTGTTGTGGGAGAAGTGTAATGCAACATAAAAGTACAAGAAATGGTGACTGATCTATAAAAAAGGTATAACACATAAAAAGAAATAACACTTGGCAATCTGACCTCAGCATCAAGGGATAACTTTCAAAGCTCTTCTTAGTGCCCTAACCTTTTTGTCAAAGACAGTGTGAATTATACAGTAAGTCTTTTTTTTTTCTTTTAGAGCTATTTTCCAGGATTATTTAAACTTACTCATTTACTTAGAAAAAACACTACCAACCCCCCCCAACAACCTCCCCCCGCCTTAGTAAATCCATACATTTTCAAGAACAGAAATGGATTTGGAGATTTAAGGTGTTGTTCAACAAAATGTTGATTTGATTATGTAGTTCCAAAGGAGTATTTAAACTTCTGAAGTTGTGCATTTTCCATTAAAACATTGTGTCTGAAGTAATAATGTTGAATGAATGAATGAAATGTTGACCAGAAGACAGTCTCTATAGTGCACATATGGTTCTTTCTTTAATTTGTTTCAACATTGTTAATCATCAAGTTAGTAACTTATTAAAGAAACACTTAATACTATATCATTAGTAGTTTCTAAAGACCTAGAAGATAACAGTCTAAATTTTGTTAACAGCTGACTTTTGTGAAAAACATTTAAGAAGCTTTTTTTTCTACAAAGAGACCATTAACATTTAAAGTTACTAATTTGGAACAAAAATAACATTAAAAGAAAAAATATTAAAAAGTTTAATGAAAAGATTATTTGGAAGAATCTAGCAAATATACATATAGAATAGGCCTTAAGCAAAAAATCAAACTAGAACCTATATAGATTACATAAGGGATTAAGTTATGAATTAGGGGAAAAAACAGCAATGTGTGTTCTGAGTTAGAAAAAAGTTTTTCATGTTCATAAGAACACCTGCACAAGGTCAGACCAAACACCATCTAGCTTTGTTATCTCTCATGCCACCAGTAAAACAGTATCCTATTAGGGAAGGATTGTAGAATAAAGGTAAAGAACGAGGTGATTGTTTTCCCAACTGCCAGTGCATGCTGATGTCTAACTCTGTGCCTCTACGAGATTCTCAAGATGGTAAAATTAAGAACAAATTAAGACAATGAGAACTACCCATAGGGACTTTCTCTTTCCTGTGCAGAAAATAGACTGTTTAAGATGCAGGCTGCCACCCTCAATTTTTCAGTAACCTGCTTCATCTGAAAAGGCCTTCGTTCTTCATTCAGAGAAGCTGCTACTTGAAATATAAACTCTTCCTGCTATATGCACATGTAGAAAGATGACTACTGAACATGTTTAAAACAAAATCAAAACCAAGGAAATCTTTATAATATGCAAAATAAAGGAGTTCAGAGCAGAAAACATTTCTGCAGGGGAAAAAAATCACAAAAAATCTGAAAAATACCACTATTACAGATGGACTGGTTGTCTTGCCTGTATTATTTCTTTTTAAGACCTTATTTTTAGATTCTCACAGATGAAACAGCATTAAAATGTTAACGTTGGTAGTCTAACTGCTCTGAGGGAAAAGCTAATGAGGGGTGGTTGTATTTGGTTCTCCAGGCTGATAACACAGACTGCTGCAACTTGTTACAAGACAGTTTCTTTGGGCATAATGTTTCAGCCCATTATCTCAAATATTCATTATCATTAGAATTCTATTTTCTTTTTAAAAAGGCTCAGCTGAAATAAAGTCAGATCTTTCTGAAAAAACTGTTTGTTGCTTTGATAGATCTTTTAAAATGTACTACCTGATAACTACTATCTGCTGGACCTTGAATTTTTAATGCTATTAAAACATTAATATATTAAATATATATATT
>NW_010414523.1:0-319 GCF_000710305.1 Buceros rhinoceros silvestris
GGGGACACTGGGGGCTCCTGGATACCAGGTGACGCCATGCTCAGTGCCCAGCCTGGGGGGCAGAAGGAGGAGGAGGAGGGACCGGAGGGGGAATGGACTGAGCATCGGCTCTGGGAGGAGCAGCTGCCCCCTCCACCACTCCCTTCTGATGGTTTTTTTTTTTTTCCTGTTATTTCTTCCCTCCGTGATTTGTCCCATTGAACTGTCCTCACCTCAACCCACGCGGTTTAACTGTCTTTAACCCCCGCCGGGGCGGCGGGGGTGAAAGCACCGCCCCCAGGAATCCCCCCAGCCAGAATGTCCGGAGAAGAGCTGGGAG
>NW_010414523.1:418-1791 GCF_000710305.1 Buceros rhinoceros silvestris
GTCCGGAGAAGAGCTGGGAGGCACCTGCAGGACACGCTGCGCACAGGGCTGAGCCCCGGTGAGACCCGCCCTGCGCCGCCATGTGCGGAAGACTTTCAAGAAGCTGCTTGTGGCTGAACTGCCCCCGGGAGAACCCTGTGAACCACATGCAGGGTTTCTTCGTTCGACCACATTGTGGAAGAGTCAGCTCCTGCTGTGACCGTCAGTGGAAGGAAACAAAGCACAGGCTTCTCCGTCTGCTCCCTCTGCGGTGTGAGGAGGCCAGCGCAGGGCGCGGGACCACAGCTGCCCAGAGGCTGCACAGACACACACAGCTGGAGTTCAGAGCAGATCTGACCAGATTTGTTAAGATATGGCTGTGAGAGCAGCTGGAAGCTCCCATCTGCCAAAAACACAGGGATCCCTTTCTTTTCAGGATCAGGAAGGTAACAGGTTTTGCACGGGAGCAGAACTGTAGTAACAGACCGGTGTCACCCCTGGGGCTCCGCCTCAGCTGGTAGCGGCTGCCTGTAGGTGATGGACAACACAGAGTGACATTCCTGTGAAGTTCTCCTGTCCGGCTGCAGGAAACCTTCTCCTGGGTTGGAAGGCATACGGGGAGCTGCGTGTGCCGGCAGAACAGCCCGGCTCTGGCTGCCTCCAGGAGAAGACAGTGTCAGTGCTGCAGAAAAGGCTGGTGTGTTGAATATTGAAGCTACTTCCTGGCGCCATCCCTGGTGCCGTGGAGCATGCCAGCAGAGCAGCGAATGCCTGCAGTGCCCAGTGGCATCGTGGGGCGGGTGGAGCTGAAGCGCCAGGGCTTTTTGTCCAGCATCGTGAAGAGCCTTTGAGATGATGGGGATCAGCGCAGAAGCCAAATGCTTCCCTGAGAGCCGGAACGGAGACAAGGGAAGATGTTTTTAAAAAGAAAAACAAGCCAAACGCAAACCAACCCAGGACAAATAAACACCCCTGCTCCCCAGAGGGAAAAAGGAGCAAAAAGTCCCACCCCAGGAGCAGCTCAGGGCTCTGGCGAGTTATCTTGTACAAATCCAATTGCAGATGTTCTTGTAGTCATGGGGCAGAATTTTTTAAAAATTGTAGTTACAAATCAGGTGTTGAGGTGCAGAAGGAAACTTCCCCCCCTTTTTTAAGGCTTTCTTTAGGAGCAGTTTTAGGAAGTCCCAATCTGTAGTGCTTTGAGGCCACTGTTTAGTCCCCGAACCCGAGGACCTGCAGCAGATCCCTTCAATAGCTGCCTAAAGCTTCTGTGTCTGGTGGCAGATTTCCCAGCAGCTCCCCGAATCCCTTCAGCTGCCATCACTTGTTAAAATCCATCCCACCGCACTTTTCCAAGGGCTTTTCCTTGTCAGTAGTTGAGTGGGGGTAGACTG
>NW_010414523.1:1951-3950 GCF_000710305.1 Buceros rhinoceros silvestris
AGGTTGTGGCGGCTGAGGGGGGGCAGAGCCGGGCACAGGCTGCCCCGAGAGGTGGCAGCAGCCCCATCGCTGGCCCCATGGCAGGTCAGGTTGGCCCGTGGGGCTCTGAGCCCCCTGCTCTGGGTGCAGATGTCCCTGCTCCCTGCAGGGGTTGGACTGGGTGACCTTGAAAGGTCCCTTCAACCCAAACCAGCCTGTGATTCTATTTGGAAGCTCTTTTAGATCCTGAAAAATCGTGACAATGACCCGCAGGTTGTTTTTGTGACTTCCCAGAGCCGCCCCCTTGCCTTCACATTGGTTTTCCTTAAAATTTAAACGTAGCCACTTTAAGATACTTCCAGAGCCGTTCGTTGGGATAATCACAAAACCTCACTGGAGCCCAACCAGCAACTCGGTTTTGCCTGTTTTGGATATCTGTAGTGCAAAGTCAAAGGAGTTTGAAAGTTGAGCAGCTGAAATTGTCTGCTGACAGGACGAAGGGTTTACCTGGTGAGGGAACTCGAGTATTTGTAACTCAGTTTGTCCTGTTGGGTGCAGCTGGAGGGGAAGATCGCTCAAAGACTTCAAATGACCCAGTGGTGGACTTGAGGAGGACCAGTACCAACAGACCAACGCCATCTCCCCACCCCCAAGCTTTATTTTGTGTTTTCCGTTCCTGCCTGAGATGGAGTGCTGGTACCTCTTGTTCCTGGTGCAACTGCCAGGCTTAAATATCCTCCCAGATGTGGCCTCCTTCAGAACAGGACTGAAGGCTTAGGTCCTGCTTTAGTAACTAGGTACTCATCTGACTCTTTAGGACCAGAAGTCCAGCTGGGTTCAGATAGGGGTGATCCTCCAAAAACTACCCACAGAAGAAGCCTTTCTTGGCCCTGGATGTTCTTCCTCGTGGCTGGTTGTGGAGGTGGTTGAAATTGGTCCTATTCTCCAGAGCCGTCTGACCGGACTTTTTGCAGCCCAAATTTTGACAAATTGGCAGCGTTGGACCCCCACCCTGGTCCATTCCTCGTGGAAGCTGCTCTCCCACGTGGAGCTGTCTCCAGTGGAAGGTGGATGTTGTAGGAGGGCTCAAACCAAGACGAGTTGTCACTCAGGCTGAAGATTTCTCATGTCACATCTTCAGTTGTGTGACCAGTCAGAGTTGCATTTCAAGTGCTGTGACGGGTGGAAGTTCCTCTTGCCTCTCAACGGTATCCACCTAGCTCACGCTCAAGGCTTTCCACGTCGTGTGCAAACTCTGGTAGACTCCATTTTGCCAACAGCTTGCCTCATTTTTTAAACTGAGGTTGCAAGTAAAATAATGCCAAAGTGTTTTGGGAGGAGGCGGGAAGTTGTCGCCAGTGGATGATAGTGGCTGACGAGCGTTTCGGGCCCTCTTGGCTGCCAGGCGTTTTGTTAAAGCTGGGTCGATGGAGTGGTGCTGGGGCTCCATCTTGACAGGTGTTGAGATGAATAGACTGAAAAGAGGTATTTCTACAGTATGCAAATTTTTGTTAGTGACAAATATCTGGAGGGGGTTTCAGTAGCTTGTGGCCAGGTTCTGCTCTGCCTGCGTCAGCGCAAGAGGTTCCAGTTTCGGTAGATGTGCGAGTGTGGTGACAGGCTTTGTGGAAATCACATTTTCTCTTGCCTCTCCTCCAAACCATCTCAGTCTTCAGCGATTTGTTCCATAATCTGTCTTTGGAAATCCCTGCTCGTATCTTATTTGCATTTTTACCTGAGTTTGAAGCAGTCTTTACACTGAAGAGTGGAAGCCGCTAGTGAAGCGAAGTTACTAGGGCGAGAACATCTGTTAGTGGGTTTTTCCTCACACGGGTCATTTCCTGGATAAACTTCTGGGATGTTGATTTGTGGAGCTGAATAGGTGGGTGCTCGTGAATTTGAGGAAGCACTTGAGGTCTGTGCAGGAAGTCCTGCATGAAGGAAGGAGCTGCTGTGGCTTCAAAGGGCTGAGCTTCTGTGGATGGGGTCTGGGTGGGGAGAGGCTTTAAAAAAACGGTTC
>NW_010414523.1:4032-6285 GCF_000710305.1 Buceros rhinoceros silvestris
GCTTCTGTGGATGGTGTCTGGTTGGGAAGAGTCTTCAAAACACCGTTCCCTCCGTCTGTGGTCTCTGCGTGGGCAGGTGGGAGCTCATAGAGATGGAAACCTCCATTCTCGTGGTTCTAGCGATAACTTTGAAAGCTGCTGTGTTTCCCCTCTGACTGGAGCTGCGTGGGTTGGGTGTCTGTACGCTGAAGGAGGATGCGAAGATTCATTTGGTGGTTATTAGCGTTACGGACAGCTGTACGTTTTGTGGGTGGAAAGTACCCGTAGGGCTTTCTCACCATGAATCTCCTTTCATGGGCGAGGCACGTAACTAAGGGCTTCCAAAGAGTGCAGCTTGTAAAAGGCGGCAATTAGAGGCTGGGAACTGAACGTGGCCTTTGAGGTTGGGCTGAAGTGGCACCTGGCCAGATGGATGGTTTTAGCGTTGGGTTTGGAAGGCATGGTGCAGAATCTTCTTTGGCAGGAGATTGTCTTGCTCCACATTAGCAGCGCTGTTGGAAGCCTCCCAGGATCTGGAAGCTTCTTCCTGTCAGAAATAACTTCTGCAAAGTGAATATGTGTGTGGGGAGGATGGACCTTGTGCGTGATCCCCACTTGTCTGTGTCTGACGTTCTGGCAGTGTTTAGTTGCCGTGAAGAGACCTGCCAGCGTGGTGAATAGTTGTGGATCTATGTGAGTTGTTGGTGGTTCGTTAGGTCAGTAGTGTTCTCGGTTGTGTCTGTTCACCACGCAGTGTTTTTGAGACCAGGAGCAGCCTGTTTGCTGCGCCTCCATCTCTGGGAAATGGCAAAATACTCATTTCCAGCCCGCAGTCAGCTGCAGACCGCAGTGGTGTAGACATCCAATCGGATTTGTTTGAGATTCTTTTTATTCAAAGGTCTCCTTCTAGTGTCGTTGTAACTCTGCTGATTCTGTTTCGTTGCAGAACTACCCATGAGTTCTTGTTTGGTGCCCTTGCTGAGCTTGTAGATAATGCCAGGTATGTACCTGAGAGCGCCTGGTTGCCCAGGCGAGGTCGGTTACGATGTAATTAGCCTATTTGCAATTGTGAGCAATTTTCACCTCTAGCAGACTTCACAAAAAATACGAACCGGAAGTCTGCTGTGGTTCACTGTGACTATTCCCCTGGGGCCTCTTGCGCCACCACATTTACCCCCTATAAAAAACAGAAGTATCACTCCCGAAGAGGTGAGTTTGCCTGAATCGTAGAACCACTCTGGCTGGAAGGGAAACTGTTAGAAGACACAAAATAGATTTAAGGAAAAAGTCAGTCTGCCTTTTTGTTAAAAGGAGTTGGTAAAATAATAACTCCTGGAGCTGGGACTCTTTGAGATGCTTGCATAGTCCATGACTCGTGGTATCGAGATAGCGGTAGGATAACAGGGAAATTGGAAGTGGGAAGCTGAAACATAGAACAAAAAGAGTTAGAGCAACCATGACACTTGAAGAGACCTGGTATTCAGAAATCACGGTGTTGAGGCAACATTGTCTACCTGGACTTCAGTGAAGCCTTTGGCACCATTTCCCCCAGCATTCTTCTGGAGAAACTGGCTGCTCCTGGCTCAGGTGGCTGAACACTTCACGGGGTAAAACGCTGGCTGGCTGTCTGGGCCCAGAGAGTGGTGGGGACTGGAATTCAACCCAGTTGGTGACCGGTTACCAGTGGTCTCACCCAGGGCTCAGTGTTTGGTCCTGTCCTGTTCAACTTCTTTATCAATGATCTGCATGAGGGGATCGAGGGCACCCTCAGTCAGTTCACAGATGACACCAAGCTGGGTGGGTGTGTTGCTTGGAAAGCTGCTGGTCAGGAAAGGACCTGGGGGAATTGGTGACAGTGGCTGAAGAGGAGCCATCAGTGTGTCCAGGAGGCCAAGCATCCTGGCTGGTACCAGCACTGGTGTGGCCAGCAGGACCAGGGCAGGGATTGTTCCCCTGTATTGGGAGCACTGGGGAGGCCACACGTCGAATCCTGGGTTTTCAGCCCCTCACTGCCAGAAGGACACTGAGGGGCTGCAGCGTGTCCAGAGAAGGACAATGAAGCTGGTGCAGGGTCTGGAGCACAATGTGCTGAGGAGCGGCTGAGGGACCTGGGGGGGTTGAGCCTGGAGCAAAGGAGGCTCCGGGGAGACCTTCTGGCTCTGACAACTCCCTGACAGGAGGGTGCAGTGAGGTTGCAGGGGAGGTTGAGGCTGTCCCTGAGGAGCCATTTCTGTCCCGTTGGGGTTGTGCAGGCTTGTCGCAGGCTGCACCAGG
>NW_010414523.1:6334-7098 GCF_000710305.1 Buceros rhinoceros silvestris
GGTGGAGGCCCCATCCCTGGAGGGGTTTCCCAGCTGTGTGGAGGTGCTGCTGAGGGACAGGGGTCAGGGGGGACCTGGCGGGGACCTGGTGCTGGGAGTACAGGAGGACTCAAGGAGCTCAAAGGGCTTTTACAGCCCAAACGACTCTTTGAGAATCCAGGCTGTAGCTGCATCCCAAGCCTTCCAGACTTCTCTAGAGCTTCACAGAACACTCCGCTGAGGCATTATAGAGATATTTTGAGATCATTTTCTGTTGCCACTCGATGTGGTCCATAATGAGAGGAGCTGGAACTGGGAGCTTTATGAGTCAGCCCTGTGTGCGTGTGGACATTGTTCCTGTTCCCATGTTTGCTATCACGTAATTAAATGCAGCAGCTTTGGATTAATGGATGGTTTTCTCTCCAACCTCTTGGTTCCTCCTGAGCAAGAAAGATGTTGGCTGCCTGGGCAGGCAGTAGCTGAACGTGGCTGGAGATACAAAGACGAGACAAAGTGACGGTGGCGTTTGGGAAGTGGGGTTTTGTTACAGCACCACCACAGTGCTCCTCTGGTCAGCAAGCCTGGGGTACGAGATGGTCTCCAGGAGAAAAGGTTAAAAATGATTTTTGAGCAGAGGGCAGCTGTGCCGCACGTGCCGCGCTCTCAGACACGGGGGAGGACGCACAGTGTGGGAAGGGCTTTAGTGAAATGGTCTTGTGATGATGCAGTTTCCTGTGGGTGGAGTTACTCAGCTTCTCGTGGAGCTCGACAGCAGGAATGTAGGT
>NW_010414523.1:7203-9288 GCF_000710305.1 Buceros rhinoceros silvestris
GTGTTGGGTCATGGAGGAGGGAGCCCAGAAGTGTGCAGCCCCCCCACCTCCTTGATACAACTTTTGTGTAGAAAGACGCTCGTTGTCACCAGGTTTAGTTGTGTCAGCAACAGCTCGTGTTCGGATTCAAGCAGGCAAAAAGTAGGCAGTGCCTCTTTTCCTGTGTTTGTTCGTGGATTTGAGCTTCATTTCTCTGGGACGTTTGAATACTTACTGTGTTTTCATTGCTTTGTAGAGATGCAGATGCCACGAGAATAGACATTTATACTGGTAAGTTGTTCCTGCTGCTCACTGGGCTGTCAGCAGTCATCTCAGGCGTTAGTGTGGGGGTAGCCTGCAACTGTGGTGTACCTGGTGGAGTGGGTGAGGGTGTTTATGCCCTGTACTGGGTCCAGTTTGGCTCCCAGAAGGACACTGAAGTGCTGGAATGTGTCCAGAGAAGGGCAGCGGAGCGGGGGCAGGGTCTGGAGCACAATGTGCTGAGGAGCGGCTGAGGGACCTGGGGGGGTTGAGCCTGGAGCAAAGGAGGCTCCGGGGAGACCTTCTGGCTCTGACAACTCCCTGACAGGAGGGTGCAGTGAGGTGGGGGTTGGTCTCTTCTCCCCAGGAACAAGTGCCAGGACGAGAGGAACCGGCCTCCAGTTGTGCCAGGAGAGGTTGAGGCTGTCCCTGAGGAACAATCTCTGTCCCGCTGGGGTTGTGCAGGCGTGTCGCAGGCTGCCCAGGGCAGTGGTGGAGTCCCCATCCCTGGAGGGGTTTCCCAGCCGTGTGGAGGTGCTGCTGAGGGACAGGGGTCGGGGGGACTCGAGGAGCTTAAGGGGCTTTTCCAACCTAAATAATTTCATGATTCTGCTGGTTGTCCTGTCACCTTCCAGCAGTAGCATGTTTACAGGTGTCTCAGGTGAGCAGTTAGATCAGCTGTGGGCTGAGGTCAGGGGAAGAGAGTAGCTGTTCATGGTTAAGAACCTGCTTTTACACCAAGGAGTATATTTACGGTCACTTGAAAGTGCAGGAGAAGCTCTTGGCCATTCTGTTACAAAGCCGGTGCTGTGTCCTCCAGCTTGGCCAGGCTGCGGCTGGGAACGTCTTGTTGACGTGTGACTCCTGTTGTGATGCTGCTGGTGGAACTCGTGACTTGTGCTTGTGGGAGCTGTGAGTAACTCTTCTCTTGCAGAGCGGCGGGAGGACCTGCGAGGTGGATTCATGCTGTGTTTTTTGGATGATGGAACGGGAATGGATTCAAGTAAGTTCCAGGAAGTTCAACTTGCCTTTTCAAGCTGCGGTTTCATGTTATGGCTTAAGCAGAATTAACAGCTTGGTCCTGTTGAAAGGGGCGTGGTCCTGCCTCCGAAACTGCTTTTTCACGCTGTGTCCTACATCAAACTCGTCACCTCTTTGGTTGTAGAAAACTAATCTGGCCAAGAGAAAATTCTTTCGCTGCGTTGTGGGATTAAGGGAGCCCAGCCTGTGGTTTTGCAGCACACCAGAGTCGGCCTTGGGGCTGGAGGGAGAATAGTGTAGCCAGAAACGGGCATGGGCAGAAGCTTTGACAGGCTGAGCCTTGTCCCCATCAGAGGCTGCCAAGCGGCGAGTGTACCTCAGCTCGGATACAGAAGTGTGCCCTGGCAGAGAGGGAAAGCTCGGCTGGGGAAGTGTTTTGCCATCATTTCATCATTGTGTGGTGATGGAGATCAGAACGTGACAGTGTGAAATCTCAGGAGGGAAAGAAGAACATGACTAATGTCCTAAGAACTGGTGTAAGTCCGTGCTGTCCGGCAGGAGAAGAACCTTCCTGCTTTGCTTCAGCACCAGTGAGCAGCACCATCAGCACACACCGTCTTCCCGGTGTAAATCCTCCGGTGAGGAGCTCTCTGCTGGGCAGAAAGGTTGGGCTGAACTGCCAAAACCGTCCGCTTTAGAAGGCGAGGGAGACGGGTAAATAAGTATCGAGTAACATTTGTGTTCTGATCCCTCGGTACTTTAAGATCCTCTTGAGATGTTGCAGTTTGACCCCAGCTGGCAGCTCAGCCCCCCAGAGCCCCTCGTTTGCTCCTCCAGTGGGGTGGGGGAGAGGATGGGAAAGGT
>NW_010414524.1:0-1350 GCF_000710305.1 Buceros rhinoceros silvestris
CCTGCTGACTGCAGGGGGTTGGACTTGGTGAGCTTGAATGGTCCCTTCCTTCCACAAGCCAAAGCATTCGTTGACTCTGTGATTCTCCTCAAGCATAGGACCATGCTCCAAACACAGCTGGGCAGAACAACACTAGGGTATGGTCTCCACCCCATTAAAAAAAATAATTTTTGGTTTCTAACAATCATCCTGTGATGAGACATGACGCATAAATCCAAGTATCTACTATATGCCTTAAATACCTCCTATGTGCCTAACTACATAGACCAGCAGCTCATTGACACGCACTGAGCAAAGCCCCACACCAGCAAAAGGCTTCGCCAGCACCAAAAACGCCAGCTTTGGCCCAGAGTGACACTAAACCAGAGTCTAGGCCTAAATTAATGTCCATTTTTCTAAAGCTTCTCTTACCCTGAGGCTCAGAGGAGTTTCCAAGTGTTTTCACTAACTCCGAGATGGTTCTACTAGTTAGAGCAGTTACAAGAGACCTCCTAGAGAAAAACACCACTGCCATGTGGACACATTTCAGTCACACCGATCATCTACCAGCTTGCTGGGGAACCTCATCCATGCTGAGCTGTCAGCATGCTGAAATTCAGTGTGGCAAGAACTCCATAGATGCCAAGATAGCAGCTTCATCAGGTACCAAGAAAAAAGCACATCTAGAATCATAGATTTGTTCAGGTTAGAAAAGAGCTTCAAAACTCATCGAGTCCAATCGTTCCCCCAGCACCGCCAGGTCTCCACTGACCCCTGGCCCTCAGCACCACCTCCACATGCCTGTGCAACCCCTCCAGGGATGGGGACTCCACCACTGCCCTGGGCAGCCTGGCACAGCCCTGCACAACCCCAGCGGGGAACAAATTGTCCCTCAGGGACAACCGAAAGCTCCCCTGGAACAACTTGAGGCCATTTCGTCTCATCCTGTTGCTTGTTCCTGGGGAGAAGAGACTGACCCCCACCTCACTACAACCTCCTGAAATTCAGGGAGTTGTGGAGAGCCAGAAGGTCTCCCCTGAGCTGCCTTTTCTCCTGTCTAAATCACACCAGGTCCCTCAGCTGCTCCTCAGTGCATTTGTGCTCCAGATCCTGCACCAGCTTCGTTGCCCTTCTCTGGACACGCTCCAGCCCCTCAATGTCCTTCTGGGAGTGAGGGGCTCAAACTGAACCCAGGGTTCGGGGTAGGGCCTCCCCAGTGCTCCCAGTCCAGGGGGACAATCCCTGCCCTGGTACTGCTGGCCACACCAGTGCTGGTACAAGCCAGGATGCCATTGGCCTTCTTGGCCAGCTGGGCACACTGCTGGCTCATCTTCAGCTGCTGGTAACCCCCAGGTCCTTCTCCCTGGGCAG
>NW_010414524.1:1378-11828 GCF_000710305.1 Buceros rhinoceros silvestris
TTCCCCCACCCTTGAGCGTTGCAGGGGGTTGTTGTGACCCCAGGGCAGGACCCGGCACTTGGCCTTGATTAACCTCAGCCCATTGGCCTCGGCCCATTGCTCAAGTCTCTTGCCCTTACAGGCAGGGCAGGTGTTTAATATGTTTCTCAGGTGTTTAGACGATCATCTGTCGAAGCCATCACTCATGCACAGACTCTAGAAAAAGCGCCAGCAGTGAGAACATCATCTGCACACTTCCAAAGAGCACCGAGATGCCCCTTAATCAGGAACTCTGCAGAGAAACAAGGAAAAGGCGGATCCAGCACAGAAGCAAAATGATGTGTAAAATATTTGTGGCATTTGTTGGGAAATACAGGCTATGAACTTTTACAGCACATCAGTTTCTGGTGCAGGATAGAGAGATATTTCTTATACGGTTGGCACCGAGGTGTAAAATCCACCAGTCCCCAATCTCAGCACATTGGTGGTATGAAGTGATGTGCTTGTGTTCAACACGGACATGAAGACCAAACAAATTCGTTGTTGCTCTCTCATTAAAACTAAATTAGCTGTCAGCCTTTCCCGCGCAGGACTCGTACAGAGCTGTCTCCCTCTGCTGGCACCAGACCCAGGCAACTCACTGCTCCGGAACACAAAAATAATGGGAAAAACTTCCTAAATAAACCAAAACCAGTGTCCAGCTCACAGCACTGACACGACCCTCCCCAGACACACCTATGGTCCCTTCCACGGCATCATAATCATCCTTTTGACATCACTCTCCTCTGCGCAAAGGTGGGTGAAAGAGGATTTTAACGATGCTGAAAGGCACAAGCTCATGTCAGGCAGGTATTCAGCACCTCTAGCTCATTTTCTCGCTCAGGTTTTGGTCTGTGGGAGGATGTTTGGCCACCAGTCCCATCCCAGGTCTTCAATTACCTTGGCTATGCTTGCAGCAAAACACAAAACCATCAATTTTCGAACCAAGGGTGGACCCTATGCCTGAATGAAAGGAAAAAGAAACAACAAACAGATGCGCTTCCCACTTTATAATGTGCTGACCCAGGCAAAAAGGGAAAAAGCAGCAGCTGGAAGAGCTGAGATGTTTTTTCACACCCCACAGCATGTAAAAGCTGAAGGGACACTTTCCCTGGGTCTCACCAGGCCTTCCTGAAGAGCAGCAGAAGTTGTGAAGACCCCATTCTCCCACAGCATAGGGGAAGAGTCCTCATGGCACTTATCTGAGCTGCTTCCCTTTGTTTTCACAGTGGGAAATCAAGGCACAGATTTGCCCAAACCATCCTGGAAGCAACATCACCACACCCAAGAGCAAAGAGCTGAGGGATTTGCCATGGCTTCCCCAGGACCTGGGGGGACGGCCTCTTACTTCACTGCATTGAGATGCATGATGAAGATGTCCTCCCTCTTCATTAAAAGGTGTTTTGCCTTCCCTTTACAGCCCAAAATACTCATGTAAAAAATATATGTGATCAGAGGGCCATAAAAAACCACATGGTCATGGCCAGGGCCAAGGAGGGAAGAAATTATCTGCATGATTGCAGCAGCAGACCCATGACCTCCTGTTCTGGATCCTTTCAAAACCAATATTAAGCCACTAAAATGGATTAGGCCGAGTATGGTGGTGCCCCTGAAGAGGCAACATGAATTGCGAAAGGTGTGGGCTGGGGACATTGCTCGTCTCCCCGTCCCCAACAGAGACAACCACAGCCTGTCCCCAACAAGAGCCTAGAGAAGCACGACCGCGTGTCACTGGCTGGGCAAGGGTCTGGGGGAGGAAGGAAAGCAGAGCGTGGAGAAGAAGACAGCACGATGGCAATAATTTATACTCTCCTGCCTATACTTTATGGCTTTCTTAATTCGGCTCCTGCTACTATTAATGTAGTTAATGTTGAGATTATATCTATTTTCTGGCGTCAGGCAGTGATTTATTCAAGCCATTTTTCCGGTGCCGGCTCCCACGCTGTTAAATCAAGCGACTTGCCAATTAAGTGCTGACTGGGGAAGTGGATGCAATCTTAACAGATATCTAACCGCAAATTAAACCGGGTGTTTCGTACGCGTTGTGGTGCACGAGGCCAAAGCGCTGAACCTTGCTGAGCTGGGAAAAGAGAAAATAAAAACAACCTCCACAACAAAGAGCAAAAAAAAGCAAAATGCCACTAACTTGCAGAAGAAAAGAAACAAGTCACCTTTGTGCTCATCACCCAAGCCTCAGGTTCCTGCTGCTTTCTGGCTTGAGCTTGAGATGATAACCACCAAGCAGTGAAAACCAGGCAGCAGAGAGGAGCACAGGGTGGAGAATTCAAAGGAGGGTTTGGAAACTCCTATTTTGCAAAGCTAAGATGGGAGCAGGAGCTTTCTGTCCCACCAGCAACTCCAGGTCTTCCATGGTTCACGTGACACCAAGTCATCTTGAGCTTGAGGTAGGTGAGTCCATCCATCTGCCCTGGGCTAATTCTTGATGTGAAATCTCAAATACCCCCAGAAATGCTGGTGCCTCAAGATATAAAGTGCCACAAACAGCAGCAGCAATGCTCATAGGTCTTGAGGAGAGACTGCAGAACTACGGAGATTGGAAGGAAACTCTGGATGTCATCTGGTCCAACCACCTACTCAAGCAGGGCTGCCCAGAGCTGGTAGCCCAGAACTGTGTCTAGGTTTTTTAAATACCTCTAAGGAGAAAGACTCACAACCCAAAGGCTTGGGAGGCTCTTGGTGGTACTGGTCATCCTACATCACCTGGTTGCACCAGAACGCTTCATCACCTGCTCACATTTACACTGTTCTTCCCCCAAACACAGCTCCCCATGCAAGGGGAGGTACCAAAACACCCATCGTAGATCCTAAAGCATCTTTATCAGGGTCCAAACAGAGTCACGGTCTGTGAGAGGACACAGCATGGTGCAGAGGAGCATGGACAAGAGGTTCTCCTTTGGCAGCTGAACACCAGAAACCTGCTCTCCTGATCTCACGAAGAGGCAACGAGAGCTCTGCCGCTTCCCAGTCTGCGGCTCGACCATCAGCAACCCTTCCCTGCATCTATATTATTTGCCCTGAGAGCCATAATGAAAAGCGATACGTGAAACTGAGCGCTATTATTAACAATTGTGAAGAGTTGTTGTGGTAAGAGTCCATGATAAGTGGTGAATATTTTTATGTGCCTTGAGCACTAAAAAAAAGTTCAAAAAGAAAAGGGGAGGAGAAAGTCGATATTTACATATAGAGCAACATAGAAATTCCACATAGATCTCCACACTTGGGCTGTACCAGGAATTAAAACAAAGGACGAGAAGAAACAGGTAAGGTGCTGCTCTGGGTCCTGACAGGCGAAAAGTGACCTACAGGGAGGACGGGAGCAATTCCTGCCAGCTGCTGAAATTCAATCTAAGGGAAACACCATCCAGAGCTCCCATCATAAATACTCAATCAACAAGGACAAATGACTTCAAGCCTCCATCGCAATAAAAGGATCATGTTCCTGAGTGGCTCAAATGAGTGAGACTGCCTGGCTTTGCAATATGAAAGGAAAATCTCCTGCTCGCTTTGGGAAGCCCAACTTGACTCCTCAGAGTCCAAGATAAAACACACCAGCAGAACACAAACTGACTGATACTTTATTTACCAGCGTTACAAGAGGCCACAATATTTGTCAACGTGCACTCACAGCCCCGAAGACACCCGTGTGCTGGGCTCATCCCCAGCAGCGTGGGCAGCAGCTGGAGGGAGGGGATCGTGCCCCTCTGCTGCGCTCTGCTCTGCTCTGGGGAGACCCCCCTGCAGGGCTGGCTCCAGCTCGGGGCTCCTCAGCACAGCAGAGACACGGAGCTGCTGCAGCGGGGCCAGAGGAGCCCCAGGAGTGCTGGCAGGGTGGAAGCCCTGTACTGGGAGGGCAGGGGAGAGAGCTGGGGGTGTTGAGCCTGGAGCAGAGGAGGCTGCAGGGAGACCTTAGTGCGGCCTTTGAGTGCTGAAAGGGGCTGCAGGAAAGCTGGGGAGGGGCTTTTGATCAGGGGGTGCAGTGACAGGACGAGGGGTGATGGGTTCAACTGAGAGAGGGAGATTCAGAGGAGAGAGAAGGAGAAATGGGTGGTGAGAGCCTGTGCCAGGTTTCCCCGAGAGGTGGGAGAAGCCCCATGCCTGTCCCCATTGCAGGTCAGGTTGGAGCTTGGGGCTCTGAGCACCCTGCTCTGGTTGCAGATGTCCCTGCTGACTGCAGGGAGGTTGGACTGGGTGAGCTTTGAAGGTCCCTTCCAACTCAAACCGTTGTATGATTTGATAATTCTGTGACTTTACAAAGCAAATAAAAATCCAAAGTGCAGAGAGGGAACTTCAAGGCGATGGGAGAAAGCTGGCACCCAGTTTCTATCGGTCTCTGTTGGAAGCTCTGCCTTGCTCCAGAACTTCCAGTGTATGCGATGTGCTGCAATGCCACACGATCTTCCTATTGTTATACACAAATTAAGTTCTCAAATATCGGCAAGGAATACTTAGAGAAGGGCTTCAGAAACTCCTTTTCAATCGTAGTATTAAAATAAAATTAATTAATCTCCATCAGTAGGTAACCCAAGAGTCTGAGGAGCGCATTACTCTAAGGGTTTGCATGAAAGTATAAATTCTTTGAACTTACTAGACAAAAATCCACTTACACAAAGGCACTGGGGCAAAGCCATTCGCATCACCTTCACTGCAATGGTCTCGGTCATACTGCTTGAAATCGGTGAGATGAGCTGCTAGAGGCTCGGGGCATTTGGGCTGCGACGTTTGAAATACGAAAGTGGTCTACAAATCTATTGATTATTGCAAAGGTACTTTACTACCACCCTTAAAAGTGGTATTTAAAACAGTGTTTAATTAAGTAACTTGGCTACATGCAGCAGCAGAGTTTCAGTTTGTTCTTTTCTGATCTGAAGTCTCATTCAGGTCCTTTTTGGCCACATCATCAGTTATGTTCAGGGAAGTTCACCAAGGGTTAAGTGCTGGGCAAAGCACAATGCGAAGAATGTCTCTGCCCCAAGAGATACAACATCGTAACTCACCCGTCACTCCGGGTTCTCGGCCAAATACTCTGCTCCATTGACAAGGTATTTTAAATCACATATTAACATTGATCCAATTAATGCAGCTCTTGCTAAACTAGATGATTTCTGAGTCTCCTCCTGCCCATTGCGTATTCTTGGTTGCATTTAAAAGGAGCAGAGAGCCTGAGGCCAACCTCAACTTTCCCCTTTTCTTGTCTTGAATCAGCTGGTTTCTTCCCCACCAATTAACACTTTTTGTCTTCTCTGTCCTGCTGCTTAACCTCCAAATTTGAATTGTTGAGGCTGGAAATGACTTTTAAGGTCCTTGAGTACAACCATTAACCCAGCAGTGCCAGGTCCCCACTAACCCCTGTCCCTCAGCACCCCACTGACATGTCTGTTCAACCCCTCCAGGGATGGGGACTCCACCACTGCCCTGGGCAGCCTGTTCCAATATGGACATCATGGTCCAGGAGGAGTATGGCAAGGAACTCACACCCTGAAGGGCTCAGCAGGAGACTGTAGGGATGGCAAGGGCCAAGGATGGGAAGGGAAAGCCCCTACAAAATCAAATGGGCTCACTTTCCCAGCCCACAGCCCAACCACACCAGCTCACAACCAAGGCCCCGTTGGCACATAAGAAATTTTCAGAAGGTTTACTGAACCCCATTCCTACCAGAATATGCTTCAACCCCTCCGTACAATGTTGGAGCAACAGTTTGTGGGTTGAATGAGCTGGTTTCATGTAGAGCCATGAGAATACCTACTGCCCATAGGAGGCCCCAAGCAACCAGCTTCACAGCTAATGAGACTCTTCCACTATTGCTAATTACACCGGTCAGGCTTTGTTTCCTGCCCTCTCTCTTCCTACATCTCTTTTCTCATTCCTCGTGACACATGTGAAGGGCTCCTTTGAGTTCAGGCAATACCCAAGGACCCGAAAGTGGAAGAAGCCCATTGCTTTGAACAGCTCCCCAGCTCCGTCACAGCTGAAGAATTGGAGGAAGAGACCTACATGTCTCAAAACAAAAAAAAAAAATAAAACACCAAATCCTTTGAAACCGGCTCCAAATTAAGAGCTGCATCGAGGTTGTCAAGCCCCTGCTCACGGAGTCTACAGCACCTTCCGTGCGAAAAGGGAGCTCAGCCCATTTATTAGAATGATGAAAGCAAAGGGATCTAAAAATTGCACTCCTTCGTTAATGAGCAGCCGAAGGGATCGGTAAGCATAATTTCAGAGGCTAGTAATATTTTATATAATCGCCGAGTGGTTTAAATTGAAAACCCCCAACTGAATCAATATTTACTGCATTGAAACGAAATGAATAGTAATAAGTCACTAAGCTCCCTGTCCTGTTTCATAAAATAAAAAATTATAAAAATGAGCACAGGCGCAGAGCGACTATCACATTAACTTTTACGGCACTTGGGGAGTCGTTACCGACTGTTCTCATAAAATAAAATTTTAAAAAACCTGCCGGAGGAAGCCTTGCTTCAGCATCACCAACAGAACAAAAAAAAGCAAAATAGGAGCTGAGAGTTTCACGAACGCAGGCAAAAAGCCTCCCTGCAGCCCAAAGCCCCACTTCCCCGGCGGGCAGCTGCTCACCAAAGCTCTTCCTACCTGATTTCACACAGAGGCTCTGCTGAGAAACCCTTCCAGCCAGAGCCCGGCCTCCAGAACATCTCGGGTAGCGCTATGGCACAGCTCTGGATACAGCTGACATCAACCCTGTCCTCCCTTCTTGTGAGCTGTGCAGTGGTGGGAGCAATGGAGATCACAGGCAGGTGCCCACTGCAATGTCCTGGGGCCAAGGAGCAGATCCAGGGTAAGGATGGCGCTGCCTAACACTCCCCCTGTCCGTAGACAACCTCATCGATACTAAAGGATGAACCTCTGTGATTACAAGCAGGGACAGCCTCATTACTCTTAATCGCAGAGCGATAAGCATTGGCCAAGGATCTTCTATCTTCCCTCCTTTATTCACCATGGTTTTTAATTCTTGAAGCCCTGAGAGTTCAAAACAGCATCATGACCAAAAGTGTAATGGAAAGAAAACACATTTCTGACACACCTTCAATAAGGCATTAAGAACCACATACAAATGCCAAGTTTCAACATTTCCACCAAGGAGAAAACCATCTGCCCATCATCTTATGTTGTGGAGAACCAAGGTAAGGTTGAATGAGGCTTTGAGCAACCTGATCTAGCAGAAGATGTCCCTGTCCGAGGCAGGGAGGTTGGTCTAGATGGCCTTCGACAGTTCCTTACAATGCAAATGCTTCTATGATTTGATGATTCTAAGCTCCTGAAGAATAATCAAGTGGTGGATCCCATCAATCACAGAAGATGGGGATGGAGACAAAAAACACTTAATGCTTTGGACTTCCATGCTGGGGTTTCCCAGCATCTGCCCATCTCTCCCACCTAATGGAAGACACCCCAATTCCCGCTGCAGTGGTGCTGAACCCCATTTTGGGTTGAAACACGGATTTTTAGGTGCAGAAGAGACCAGGAATTTGTAAGCGGCAGGGGAACAGAAAAATATTCCTGATGTTTCCCTCATAAACACAACGCCCAAAAAGAAAGTGCCTTCCCAAATTACTTCCTTCTGTGCCAAAAATAACATTTCCCCTTTGCCCCCATTTATTCTTGCAGTTAAAAAGGAATTTAAAGCAAGAAGAGACATTGCCTCCAGCACTCCCAGCCCCTCCTCACCCACTCATAAACCCTTTTTCCGTATAAAATACTCTGAATTGGGATGGCTTTGGGATTTCCCCAGAGATTCATCCCTCGTCACCTCTGTTTCCTCGCTCCTTCCCACATCAGAGGATAGCAGGAACACCTGCGGCAGCACCGATCAGAATTCACTACCATAATTTGAGAAACAATTAACAAATCTAGATTTGTTTGGAGGGATTAAAGGAAATTATTTGCAATCAAAATGTATTTCAGCTTGGAAAACCGTTGATGCTCGTGGACAGGTGGCTGCAGCACTTGTGCCAAGTTTGGGGACCCTTCTGCCCTTTTTTTCCCACTTTCCCAGCTTTAACAGCTGTGACCTCTCAGACCTGCCCGTATCCTTCTGCAAATCCTCCTTCCAGGCGAGCCCAGCAGGCAGCGTGAGCCGCAGATGCTGCAGTGCTAGGCTGGTGCCTGGGGATGGACGGACGGACGGATGGGGAGCAGGAAAGCTCCGGGCACAGATGGTCAGCTTTGCTTCTTGGTAAATTAGAATCAAAGAATTCTTTTGGTTGGAAAAGACCTTTAAGCTCATCAACTCCAACCGTTCCCCCCACCACTGCCAGGTCACCACTGACCCCTGGCCCTCAGCACCACCTGGACACCTCTGTGCAACCCCTCCAGGGATGGGGACTCCACCACTGCCCTGGGCAGCCTGGCACAGCCCTGCACAACCCCAACGGGGAACAAAGTGTTCCTCAGGGACAACTGAAACCTCCCCTGGAACAACGTGTTCCTGTCACTTGTTCCTGAGGTGAAGAAACCGACCCCCACCTCGCTTCAACCGCCTGAAGTTCAGGGAGTTGTTGAGACCAAGAAGGTCTCTCTGGAGCCTCCTTTTCTCCAGGCTCAAGCCCTCCAGGTCCCTCAGCTGCTCCTCAGCGCACGTGTGCTCCGGACTCCGTTCCAGTTTCATTGCCCTTCTCTGGACACACTCCAGAAGCTTCACCGCAAGCCTTGCCGAATGGGCACCCATGCCAATGGTGGGTGTGAATTCGGCCTCATGCTGAAACTCATCTGTCTCACACTGGGGTGCCAGGATCCAGCCCAGGGGAGAGCCAAGCAAAGCAAGAGGCTTTGCAAAGCCATCAGCAGCACTTCTGGCTTCACATAGAAGCCAGACAGTACCAGAGGCAGACGATAAATCCGTAAATTATTTCCCCAATTTACAGAATTGTTTAGGTCGGAAAACACCGTTAAGCTCCTCAGGACCCCCTGGTCCTCTCAGCACTGTCAGGTCCCCAGTAATGCCTGTCCCTCAGCACCACACCAGCCTGTCTGTTAAAGCTCTCCGGAGATGGTGGTGTTACAGCAGCTCAGCAAGGTAAAAAAACTGAATGTAGAAGTTCCTCGCAGTGGTTAGAGACATCCAAAGCACCTCTTCCAAGTACTCACACTACTTTTGCTCAGAAAAGATCATCCAATATGAAAACTACAGTTCCCCAAATATAAAAACATCTCTGGAGGAAACACCGCGGCTTCGTTCCAAAGCAACCTCTCAGCAGACAGAGTATTTGGGCAGAGAAAGAGGAAACCACAGTGCTCTGCTGGGGAGAGATTAAAACCGGCAGGAGTGGCATTACTCAGTACTAAACGAGCAAATTCTGATTATTTTGAAGGCAGCAGAAGGAAATAAATGACCAGGGATCAAGAAAGTTGATTATGTCGGTCTTTGGTGGGCACTAAGGTATGTATATAACTTATTTTTTAGGTATTTGTCTCCATATCGAGTATAACAGACACTTCAACTCAACTGGAAATAGTCATTATCGCAGCCCAAGGGCAAACCCTGCCTGACCTGCCCTGGGAGGCACACACATGCCTGCTGCCATGGGTACCATAGCATCCCCCAACTCCATTCTTTCCTGTTGTTGTATGAAGCACCTTCCAGCCCCCAGAGAAGGCCTGCTGCTGCCCAGTGAAGCTCTCAGAGTTGTTCTTTATGAAGGGTCAGTCCTGCTTGAAAGCCAGCCCTAGTCCATTCTTGATTTCCATATCCATGAAACCATTTCCATATGAAAGGATCATCAAATGGTTTGGGTTGGAAGGGACCTTCAAAGCTCACCCAGTCCAGCCCCCTGCAGTGAGCAGGGACATCTGCAACTAGAGCAGGGTGCTCAAAGAACCGAGGTCCATCCTGTCCTGGAATGTCTCCAATGGTGGGGCTTCTCCCGCCTCTCTGGGCAACTGTCAACGGTTAGAGCTGGGCCAGCTCCAGATGAATGACAGACACTCTCCGTTATACCCTCCCCACTCCTCCCCCCTTTCCCAAAGAGGGGAAAAAGAAAATGAGCAAGGGAGAGAGACTGATGGATTAGAAAAGAAAACTAAAAATACTTCAATGAGAATAATACTACTAATAAAAGGAAATATATACAAGTAGATACAATACCAATACCCAACCCAACCCCCTGATGGCAACCACATCACCGTCACCACTGATGCTGTGAGCAGACACTGCGGAAGGCCCAGACTGGGCCCAGCAACAGACGGGAACCGGATGCAGGAGCTGGATTCAGGAACTGGATTCAGGAATGCACAGATTGGGATCAAAGGCAGAATGGACAGAGTCCTCCTCAGATGTCAGCCACTGAAGAACAGGGCGAGAGGGGGCAAGACCTTCAGCTTTACACCAAATATGACGTCTATGGGATGGAACACCTTGTTGGTCAGTGTGGGGTCACCTGTCCTG
>NW_010414524.1:12001-21634 GCF_000710305.1 Buceros rhinoceros silvestris
GCCGTGACTTGGACCATCCAGCGCTGTCACTGCTGAGAGCAGCCCCTGTCTGCACAAACACGCTGTGAACTTCAGACAGTGCCGTCACCAAGCAGAGACGGAGCTGGGAAGGGAAATCACTGAACAGAACGAGCTCTGTTCTAGCTCAAACCAGGACAGCAACCTGAGACAAGCTCTCACCACCCTCAGCACCAACAACTTCTCCCTTCTCTCTCCTCTGAATCTCCCTGAATCAGTGTAACCCATCACCCCTCATCCTGTCACTGCACTCCCTGATCAAAAGCCCCTCCCCAGCTTTCCTGCAGCCCCTTTCAGCACTCAAAGGCCGCACTAAGGTCTCCCCGCAGCCTCCTCTGCTCCAAGCTCAACACCCCCAGCTCTCTCCCCTGCCCTCCCAGCACAGGGCTTCCACCCTCCCATCATCCCTGGGGCCTCCTCTGGCTCGACTCCATCAGGTCCATGTCATCAAGGGGCCTGAAGTGACCTGTCACTCCCAAAGAAGATGATTTCTCAATGGGCAGTCAGCGACAGACAGCACAGCATGCGTACAAGCTGCAAACATTTCACATCCTCATTGTCGCCTGTAAGGACATGGAAATAGCGGCGCTTTTATCCGACAGCTGATTAATGAAGCGGCAGAGCAACATACCCGCTTGGGTCTTCGCTTTCTGCAGCCGATTGCTGCCAGCAAAGGGTTTGTTCACGGCGAGGGCAGCACTCACGACGCGTGCGTCCCTCCGCCTTCACTAATCCAGGAGTTTCTTCCAGCTTTTTTAGAGTATTTTATATTTTTTTTCTCACGCCACAAAGAAACAGATGGATCCATACTTCAGCCTGAACGAAGACTAAGTGTTTACTTAGCCTGGAAAGAATTAATCAGTTGAAAACGATGCTTGAGCACTTGCCAAGTGACCTCTCTGCTCCCGCAAACTGGTTCGCTCTTTCCCGAGCCCCGAGACCTGCCCGGGCACAGCCCGACGCGAGCAGCCCAGATGCCGGCAGCAGTTGGACTCGGCTCAGTGCAGCAGCTCACGGCGAGGTTTAAACAAAGGTATCATGGTTTTACCATCACCAGGAGCTGATAAGAAGGGATTCGGGTCACTGCTGTGGCGCAGAGCCGTCATTCAGCCATTCCCCACTCCCCCCTCCCCTTTCTTTTTTGTGGGTTTTGTTTTCTAAATACCAACCTTCGCACAGGGAAACTTAGATTGATCTGCTAAAAGGTTGGAGGAGTTACGACCCTTTGTATCAAAAAACATTTGGGGAAAGGGGTGGAAAAAAATAATAAAAAAAAAAATCACTGCCATTACTAATCTCTTAGTAGGGTGGAAATTTAGAAATTAAATACATCACTCACGCCCGCAGCTGTCACTGTCAGGTGAAAAATCGGCGACCGTGTAAATACCCAGCGCCGGAAAAAATATTCTCAAAATGTGATGCTGTTAGGAGGGATTATTAGCCTTGGAAAAACCACTTTCCAAAGGTTTGAAACCACTGCAAAATGAGTTTTAAATATGGCAAGTGTGCAATTTGGAAAACTATATCCCCGAGCAGATTTCATCTGGTCACACTGCTCAGTCACTGCTGCAGCCTGGGTTAAAAAGGGTCAATACTACCATATAAATATGTATTTTTTAAAAGTTCCAGCTGGCATCTGGGGAATTTGGATGGAGAAAAGGAACGGCAGTATCTGAATCCTCTTGGTGTCATGAGGTATTTTATCTTGGAGCATCTGGGCAGGGAGAAATAGATGTCCTGAGACAGAGGGTGCAGCATCAAGAGGGGTTAAAGGGCTCTGCTTCAATTCTCAGTGTCACCACACTCAGTACCCGCATCACCTCGAGCAAGACACATTCCCAAGACTACACAAGGAGGGTGTCAACCCTCTGCTTTCTTCCATGTGGTGTCTGTCCTGATTGCCCAGGGTCCATTCTAGAATTTGCACCCTAATCCGTAAATGACATTATAACACCCATAATGAAGATGTTTCCACTAAAGCTTTCCTTGTGCTTTCACTGGAGCTAATGATTGGAGTTCAAAGTGCTTCTTCCACCTCCACACCCCATTTCAAGATTCTCAATGTGGACCCCAAGTAAACAAAGAGCAAGGGCAAGCCCTGACCTGCCGGTCACGTACATGCCGTCACATTTAGGGTATTCTGGATGTAAACCAGAGCAAGGGTTGCTCTTTCACCAAAATTGCTGCTTTCACCATGCAAAGACCACCCCAATGCATCATTGAAAGGGCTGCTGGGTTGAATCTCCAGGAGTTGACAGATGGACCCAATCATGGCATGGGGAGGACCATCTCAAATCTGGTATCCTAGCACCTGAACAGCATAGACTCATCCAATCATTGAATGGTTTGAGTCAAAAGCAACCTTAAAGATTATCTAGTCCGCTCCCCTGTTATAGGCAAGGACATTTTCCACTGCACCAAGTTGCTCAGAGCCCCAACCTGGCCTTGATGGGCTTCCCAGTGCTGGAGACGACCTCTCCAGTTGCCTGGGCACAAACTTTCACATCTTCCACCCGAACTCCCGCACAAGATGATCCAGCCCCAACTCAAAACTGCTGATCGGCTGCTGAAAACTCCCAACTTTTAATCTGTCTAAACCTCCTCGCTGAGGATGTTCTGCTTTTCTTTGATAGCTGCTCTACTCTGAAAGAAAGGAGAGGCAGTCACAAAAGAGAGGAAAAAAAGCCCTGGCTAATGAATTACCACTCCTCAGCAAATCCTTTCCTCGCCAACTGTGCGTGTGCACTCTGCCTATTATAAACACTAAGTAAAACATTATTAGCTTAATATGCCACAGGGTGGGAGCAGCCAGTCAGCAAGACGTGGCTGATGAGCGGTAGCTCGTTGAGAAGCAACGCAACCACTTGTGAGCACGCCTGCATTGTTACACAAAGCAGGCAATGCCCCACCTGCTGCTTTTAGTCCCTACGGGATCTTTGCACTTGGCTTGGGAGCTGGTAACTCATGTGCAGCACCACAAGGCAACTGGGAGATGGTGAAAAGCCCCAAGCTCCTCATTACTCCCCTACACCTCTCAAAACAAGCGCTTCTTGCAGCCTTACTGGAATGCAGAGTCTCTTTTTTTTTTAGCTCAGTTATCACAGAACCATTTAGGTTGGGACAGACCTTTAAGCTCATCAGCTCCAACTGTTCCCCCAGCACTGCCAGGTCCCCACTGACCCCTGGCCCTCAGCACCACCTCCACATGCCTGTGCAACCCCTCCAGGGATGGAGACTCCACCACTGCCCTGGGCAGCCTGGCACAGCCCTGCACAACCCCAACGGGGAACAAATTGTTCCTCAGGGACAACACAAACCTCCCCTGCCACAACTTGAGGCCGTTTCCTCTCGTCCCATTGCTTGCTCCTGGAGATAAGAGACCGACCACTCCCCTTGCTACAACCTCCTGAAATTCAGGGAGTTGTTGAGAACGAGAAGGTCTCCCCTGAGCTTCCCTTTCTCCAGATTCAACCCCCCGCCAGGTTCCTCAGCCGCTCCTCAGTGCACTTGTGCTCCAGACCCTGCACCAGCTCTGTTGCCCTTCTCTGAACATGCTCCCGCACCATGTGGCATTAAACCACTTGGTCCAGGGAACCTCCTCTTCTCTCTGCCCTGCAGTAGGACACAGCATTAAGGACTCATTCTCATGAAAACAGGTGCCAGGCTGGGAACAGAAAGAGGCTGCATCAACCAGGCATTTGCAGATTCCATCACAGATCCCAAATCTCCTTGTCACACACTGCTGACCCACAGGAGTCATATTGCTTCTACCAAGTACGGTGGACCCTTTAGAAAAGATCTGTAGAAGCCACCCGGTGCTCAGGACCCAACATCCGACACTACAAATTAAACTCATTTCAGAGAAATGTGTCCTTTGCTTTGCTCCTGCCTGGCCTAGTTGACCCAGTGTGCTGGAGAACATCCTCAGAACTGGCTTAACCTACAAAGGCTTGAGTTTGAGCTTCCAAGACTGGTCTGTGAAGCCACCTGAAGCACAACAACTGGAGAAATTCCACTCAGGAAACCAATTTTGAAATGTTGTCCTGACCCAGCCAAAAATCGTGCTGAGGGTGCAGCTGATGCCTGCCACAGCAAGGGACAGTACCATGGGTTTTGAACCATCACACTTTGTTTTCAAGGGAAAAAGAAAAAACATGAGAGAGAAGGAAGACCCTTCATTCATACTTTATCCAAGCTACGGACTGGTTGGCTTCCAACTCATTTCCACCCAACACGGACATCTCAGGTCAAGAGAGTGGAGCAAGTTCAACATCTCCCGTGGCAGAAAGCTGGCACCAGGGTGGAGTTCACCGGGACAATGGATGCTGGGAAAGAGCCTGACGGTGGAAACCATCTCTTACAAATCTTTACTTTATGGAGACATCTGGATTTGGCTGGGTTTAAATATGACAAAAGCAAAACTGTGCCCTGATGATGCTAAACGAGAAGATGCCTCTTACATTCTCAACTACACTCACCGTTTCCACATCCTGTTTCCATACGATCTCCTTACAGCCGAAACTGAGCTTTTTACATCGCTTCCCTTAAATCCAGAGAGCAAGGCTTAAAGCCACATTTCAGCATCCAAATAAGAAGCCAGATTGTCCTGAGGTGCTTTAGGGCCACAGGAAAAAAGGGTTATTTTCTGTACCTCTGCACTTGCCCCAAATAACACGAGGAGAGGGCTATCAGCTGTACCCCACTAATTCAGAAAGGCAGGGAAAAAAGGTAAATCCTCAATTTTTTCAGCCAAACTAGATAAATATTTTCTCTTTCTGCTCATGACTAACACGGATCCAGCATGTGACGATGTCCCAGCAAGAAAAGATCCAGGTTTAGGGACTGCTGGGCTCCCTGAAGAAGGCTCGAGGGAAGGGGTGATCCCAGATCGACACCCTGCTGAGCAAATAACCCGTCACTGCCTCCCCAGGTTTGGATGTGACTGTTTTAGTTCTAATAGAATCCATTGGAAACTCGACCAGTCCATTAACCAAAATTAACAAAAGAAAATCCCATTATTCTGAAGTATTTTCATATGCATTTAAAGCTGGTCGTTAACCTCTGAGTCCCACTTTTATTTTGTTCTCATTAGTTCCTCCAAAGTAAAGCTCGATTACTGCGGCCGACCCTTTGCGGAGGGAACCGAGCGCTGCCCGCACCGCCAGCAGCCCCGAATTCATGCAAAAGTAGCACAAAATACAACCTCACAGCTGCAGGCTGCCCCGGCGCTGGACAGGACTGGGGGGACTAGGAGGATGGGGGGCAGCCAGGGTAAGCTGCCTGTCTTGAGTCTGCGGCTCAGGCTGTTGACTGGGAAACCACCCACCATCAGCTCTGTAGCGGGGAAAGAGAGAGCAGGGAAGAGAGGGAAAGGGAAATAAAGGGAAAAGGAGGAAAAAATAAAAGGAAAAAAGGGGGGGGAATTAAAAAAGAAAAAAGAAAAGGGAAAAAGGAAAAAAGGGACAAAAGGGACAAAAGGTGAAAAAAGAGAAAAAGAGGGAAAGGGAACAAGGGGAAGAGAGGAAAAGGGAAAAAAGGGGAAAGGAAAAAAGGAAAAAAATTAAAGGGAAAGCGGGAAAAACGGAAAAGGGGAAAGAGAAAAGAGAAAGGGGGAAAGAGAAAAAGGAGAAAACAGAAAAGGTATAAGAGAAAGAAAGAAAAGGGGGAAAAGCTAAAAGGGGTAAAAGAGAAAAAAGGGAAAAGGAAAAAAGGAGAAAAGAGGAAAAGAAGAAAAGGAAAAAAGGAAGAAAGGAAAAGGAAAAAGGAAAAAATTTTAAAAGGGAAAAGGGGAAAAATGGTAAAAGAGAAAAAGGGAAAGTGGAAAAAGGGGGAAAAGGAAAAAAGGGAAAATGGGGGAAGAGGAGAAAAGAGAAAAAAGAAAAGAGGAAAAATGCAAAAAGGGAAAAAGGGGGGGAAGCAGGGAAAGGGAAAAAAGGGAAAAGGAAAAAGAGGGAAAAGGAAAAAGGGGAAAAGTGAAAAAGAAAATGGGGGAAGGGAAAAGGGGAAAAGAGAAAAAGGGGAAAAAGAAAAAAGATACAAGAAAAATAAGAAAAAGGAAAAGAGAAAAAAGACAAAAAATGAAGAAGAGGAAAACGGGGAGAGAGGGGGGAAGAGGGGAAAGAAGAAATAGAAAAAAGGAAAAAGAGATAAAAAGAATAAAAAAAAAGAAAAAAGACTGAGAGTTATGAAGTGTCTTTCTGCGAGGGGGGAGCATCGGGCGTAGGGAAGATTAATCCTGAGCTTTGCCCAAAAGAGGTGACATTGTTTTTTAAAGCCTCTAAACTGGTCCCTAACAGAAACGGGATTATGCTGGGCCAGATGTCAGGGCTTCTCAGAAACAATGTGGGGTTGTGTATCTCGTACCATCCTCATTAAAAAGATTAAAAGTACTTCCTATAGAAAAAAAATATATATATGTGTTTTCCAATGGGAGTCACAGTTTCCTCCTGCCTGTAACGTCTCCAATCCCAGCAGATGAATTTCACTTTAATGAGATGTCATTTTGGAGAATGGTTTAACATCCCTTCAAAAAAAAATCTGAGCCCTAAACCTCGTAAAACCACGTCGAGATTATTAAAAGAAAATTTACCACACAGACAAAATAAAATAAAACAAAATAGAAGCCGCCAATTCGCAGAATCCATGACACGGCCGTTTTTAAATGTGATGGAAAAGGCTTTCCAAGTTATCTGCTTAACCGCAGCCTTTCTGTTTACTTCTCACTTTCATGTCAAATGAATTTGGGGAGAAAAAAATTGACAGGAACTTTAAGGACATTAGTCACATTTCGACTCCTTTTTCAGATTAACGCATCAAAAGCCAGGGAGGCGGGCGGGTATTTTATCATCTTGATAAAAGAACATTAACTCCTGGTGCCCCAACCTATGCCCGTAGGGTTACGATGCTCATGATCCTTCGCCTGTGCGCGATCCAGGAGCAATCGGCACCGGGAACAGAGGAGGTAAAACCCCACCGGAGCATCATCCAAATGAGATAAAGCTGTGCTTGAAACCCCCCAAAAAACCGGAGATTACAGATTGCTCCTTGCAGGATCCCCCCAGCTTGAAGAGCAGCATCTCGACCACAGCACCAGTCCAGTTTGTGCTCTGATCTGGTTCGCGGGAGGTCAGGATCCCACCACTTGGACCTCTCCTCCCTACTGAAGTGAAGGTACTCGTGGAAAAAATAAATGGACTAAGGAGAGAAAACAGCCTTTGCTGAGATCTTTACTAAACCCCATCCCTGTCTGCTTCCGATACAGGATAACCTGTTAAAGCTTCCCCTGTCAGAGCACTCAGCAGTTACCGGTGGTAGATGCTGACATCAACAGTTTTGTGCATCTTCTCTGCAACTTTCGAGATGATGCCCCAGCACTGAAGAAATATGGATTCGCTCTATCCATCATGCATCACAACCCTGAACCCCAACCAGTGACCCCCCAGGATCAGCAACACGCCATGATTTAACGCTTCTTCCTCTTGGAGGATGCACAAACATCTCTAGACCCTTCACCATCTTGAAGACATGTGGAGAGCAATGTCTGCACTCTCCAAAACTGGTTGTGACTTCTCCAGGAGGTGCGTTGAGTAAATACATGAGAGCAGTGTCTGCTTGGCCACACAGAGAATTCATCTGGTGTCACTTACTTGCGTCTGGCTTCCTCACCTTGAGATCTTTGAGGCAGTGGTTAGGGGTGGAGAGAGAAGGATCCTGTCAGCACAGAGCACACCATGGGCAGAGCCACCACTGAAAATCGCTTTGTCAACACACTTCTGCCTACTTCTACCACCTGTCACTAAATGAATGCAGCTTTTGTTCTCCATCCCATAGTGTCACTGCTGGATTTTTTATTTTCACAGCTGTATCAGGAATAACTAAAAAAAGGTTCTCCAGATCAAAACTAACATTTCATGGACTAATTTGCTTTCTAAAGCCACCAGCTCCAGGTGTTTTTGGAGAAGAGGTGTGGATCCCTCAAACAGGAAACTGCAGAACAGCAGTCAGGGAAATATCTCTTACAAATGTACACATTTAACATAACTGTAAGGAAATTTTGCTCTCAAAGCCTCATATCTCAAAATCCTGCGAACAAAACACCTTGCAGTGGTGGCCCATCGAGGTGGTCCACACTTGTCCAACCTAAACCTCCCCTGGAGCAACATGAGGCCAGTTCCTCTCATCCTGTCACTTGTTAGATGGGAGAAGAGACCGACCCTCTCCTTGCTACAACCTCCTGAAATTCAGGGAGTTGTTGAGAGACAGAAGGTCTCCCCTGAGCGTCCTTTTTTCTTCTTCTCCAGCCTAACCACTCCCCCCACCCCTCCAGGTCCCTCAGCTGCTCCTCAGCGCACTTGTGCTCCAGACCCTGCACCAGCTCCGCTGCCCTTCTCTGGACACGCTCCAGCCCCTCAATGCCCTTCTGGGAGTGAGGAGCCCAAACTGAACCCAGGATTTGAGCCGTGGCTTCCCCAGTGTCCCCAGTCCAGGGGGATGATCCCTGCCCTGGTCCTGCTGGGCCACGCTATTGCAGATAGAAGCCTGGATGCTGTTAGCTACTTTGGCCACTGGGCACTCTGCTAGCGCCTCTTCAGCTGCTAGCAACCAACAGGATTTCCCCTAACACTGACAGGAGAGATGAGGGCTCAACCATGCCCAACCAGACCCAAACAAACTCCCCACAGGCAAAACTACTCAATGTTGGGTTCTAGGACAAGCAACGCACACCAGAATATCTCAAACACTTCTCAACAGTTTCTAGAGATGCCACAGAAGTTGGGAGAACCCACCTCATTTCTGGAATGGATGATTTCCTGGAGAGCCTTGAAGGGCAACCAAAAAGCTCAGAAGCAACTGAATTACTGTGGCTTAACATGTTACTGCCCATTGGTTTGGGTTATGGTAAACAACTCAGTGCAGACCGAAACATGAAAAAAGGTGCTGTGCCATGGGGGCTTGGCTGCTCTGCATTGTCCTGATCCCACACAATGCTGTTCTCTCAAAGGTGTGAAACTTCTGCAAGGAAATATATCATAGGACTCAAGACTTGTCAACAAAAAGGGATGATGTAGCAAGGAAAATCTGAAAGGCTTCCCCGGGAGGGGATGGCAGGGGCTGCCCAGCACCGCAGTGTGGGACCTGGGGGGAAAAGTTGATGCTGATGCTGCACAAGAGAGGATACTAAGCATGGAGACAGCACTGGAGACACACACCCTCAGCAGATACCTTCACTGGTCAGCAGAAGCTAGAGAGGTGTCCTGGGTCCAACATGGTGGAACCGGATGCTCTTCCGTCGTTTGGCTTTCTTCTTCCCAGAGAGCTGTGGTTTTTCCGAGCTTCCGGGAAGGAGGGCACACCTCTCCGGAATGAACTCATAAAAGGGGGCGTGTTGAGAGATTGGACGACATCTTGCTTTCCCCTCTGCTCTATCTAGTGTCCTCTCTATCTTGTCCGTGCTGCGGCTCTCTCAAATACGCCGCGCAGGACTCTTGAATCTTACACCCCGGGACTGGAAACTTTTATCAAGGAGAGAAAGACACATCCAGGACCTGCTATTTCCCTGAAGCAGTAAAAGACTTCTTTTGCAGAATGGGTAGGACCTTTTCCGTTTCTGCCGAT
>NW_010414525.1:0-831 GCF_000710305.1 Buceros rhinoceros silvestris
GGGCCTGGTCGGGCCAGCAGAGCCGCAGGAGGGCTCCCCCTTCGTGCAGCCGTCTGGAGTCCGAGAGGAAAGACACTCCCCGGCCTGCTGCTTTTAAAGGCTCCCGATGTAACATCACGTTCACCTGACTCTCTTAACCAATTAAATGCAGAATTATTGTACTGCATGGAATAATTCTATTTGTCCATTTCCCAAAACAAGGAAGCTTTAGCTCAAACCAGGACAATTTAGCAGGCTTGCTGAATTTTTCATGAGTGTCTGACACTCTAAATCTGCTTAGCAAAGCTAGTTCTCATCTAGGCTTGGGAACATTTTAATGAAGCTGTTCCTGTGCATGTCTAAGAAGTTCATCCACTCTCTGCTACCAAATACCTTCAGTCTCTACAGACTTGTTCTAACTTGGGAGCTTTCTGGGTAAGCAATTGTCAATCCATTTTTCAGTTGGGCTGCTATTGGAGATATGCAAGTCATTTGGATCCAGGTCCAATGTATATGTAGCCAGCCTTCCGGGGGAAAGCTGAAGGAAAGGAAAGGCCTGTGAAACAAAGTCTGATGCTTTCTGGAAAGGCTAGTCTATCTGAGGGCCTAGCTGCCATGATATTGAACTGAGACCTCAGAGAGAGACAAGTTTAGGTTTGCACGGGGAATGGTAATTTATTGCTCAAGCTCTGCAACTCTCTGAGCTAAGAGATAACCTTCCAAACTTAGTTAAACGCCTTGTCTTGAGTCTTAGTAACCCAGAGATGAATGCAGTCCTGGGGGTTGTAAATAGAGAGCGCTTTGTGGTCACAAGCATTTGCAGCTCTGCGGTGCATTGTGTATCTGCTGATG
>NW_010414525.1:949-13073 GCF_000710305.1 Buceros rhinoceros silvestris
CTGGTGATGCTGTGGATGCGGTGTTTAGGGGAAAGTAATGACTGCCACTGAGTCCTTTTTGGTCTCAGTCCGTCATGGGCATCCATCATGGGGAGATGGAGATGATGGAGATCAAAACAAAAAAGGAACTTGTACAGGTGCATGTGTATGTTAGTGCTTTTCAAAGAGTTACTCCTTGATTGTTCATGCCTATTTTAAATGCCGAGAATGAATGGGAAATGGTTAAAGTACTGTATTTTTAAATCCTATATTAATTTTGAATTCATACAAATAGGTCATCCCCATAAGAAATTTTAATTTTTTTGCTGCTTTTCCTAAGGAAGAAAGAATTTCACAAAGTTTATAAGAAAAGGAGAAGTTTTTATGGAAAACTTTAGGTTGAATTGTGTTAATCCAACTATTGGAATGATCTTTATTCCAGACGAAATTGCACCAGCTTAAAGACCAGTGCCTGACACTGGTGTAAGGCAGATGTGCTTGTGATTAGAGTATGGACGCGAAGTGTGGTTGTGTTGCCTCAGTGGATCACACTAACTATAGGAGGCAGAGAATCAGCTGGTATCGGTTAGCCATCAAGACGTATGCCTCCAGCTGGCTTGCTGCCTGGCACACGCCTGTGCAGTAACAAGAGACAGGCAGGATTTATGAGTATATTAGGAGACAATCTGACACAGAACCGAGCAGGCAGTGCAGAAGATGAAACAGGGAGTTTGAGGTAGGCGTAGAGTAAATTACCAAAGCATTTCTCTTTTCCATGTGTTTAATTTGAGGTCTGACTTCACAGTAAGTGATCCCATGTGGTGCTTCCTTACTTACCTATTCTAATCCTTTAAACATTCTGAGATGCTTGAAGTATGAAGTAATGTTCATCTATTATCTGGAATGTACTAATCACACTAAACAAATTTTTGAACTGCTATTAAATATTTGAGTGTCTTTTCCCCTCGTTCTGCTCCCCCTGCCCTGCCAGGGTAGAGATATTACTCTTCCTGCAACACCCCTGGCATAGGTACAGCTGTATCACGTATAACCAAGTTAGTGGTGAATGGTGGTTGAATAGAATGTTTTAGCTGAATGTGTATATTTGGACAATGTAAATCTATGGTCTAATATAACGAGTTGCTTTCTTCTCAGTTCAGCTGGTAGTTTTTAGAGAAAGCATTACTATAGGGGGGTCAACTTCTTTAACTTTTTTCTTTCCTTTTTTTTTTTTTTTCCTTTCATCTAATGTATGATGAACATAGTGACTTGCTTTTTACCAGACAACTTGTATAGCCCTGGCTTGACTGGCTTGATAAATGCCTTGAAATCTCACTGGGTCGATTGTACTCATTTTGGTGATGTGAAACAGAAGAAACAATATTCCGTGCTTGTAGGTCTCTTTGCAAGAAATAGCACTGAGAATCTGAGGAATGCAAGAGTTTCCCAATAAAAACATTGTAGTAATTGCATTAAATGAATGAATCATACATGTAATCTCTCAAATATTTTGGTATGGATTTTGTTATGACCGGCTGACTTGGCTAGTGTGATAGATGCTATACTTCAGAAACATAGTAGTGATAGTGATAACACAGAGAACTTGTCTGATCTCAGAGCAAGGTAGAGCCAAGTGAGGTTAGATCTTGGACATGAAACCTCCTGGACATAATAGATTGCGGAAGCAGATTGTTTTTATTTTGGGAGATGCTGCGCTGCTTGAAGTGGTCTCTGTAATCACAGTCATGATCCTGGCAATCTGGTAACACTAATAAAAATCAGTCAGGTTGGAAGGGACTGAGAAGGTTGTCCAACACTGAATTAAGAGCCAGTCTGAAGTGCCTTAATTAAGGAAGCATAATAATTTTCCTAGAAAACTGGTGATGCTCTGCTTGTTATAGCTGCATACGCCTTCATTATGGCCAGGTGACATGGGTTACTGATGATCAACCTCCTGTCCAACAGGACCACAGAGTCTTTGCAGTGGAGCTCCCAGCCACTCAGCCAATTCCCACTCCAAGCTCTTCTCTTGTAAAAGGAATACTAGGCTGCTCGAGAGACAAAATTCCTGCTCTTATGCCACCAGCTGAACTGTGATTTGCATGAACAGTCTATCATGTTTTCCCTATTGTAGTTGGCTGTATAGGGTTGCTGCTGCATAGTGGTTAAAAAGTTGCCTTATTCTGCAACCAGAAGGATTGCTTTTTAGGTCAGAAGCAATGGCTCTATAGTATACACCTGGGAAAATGTGAAGAAAATCCAGATAATCCTGGGGAATGCTCTGAAGCATTCTAAATGGAGAATACTAGAGGAGTGCAATGCATAGGTGCAAGATCCATTTTGCTGGTGTATCCAGTGTTACTTTGAGTAGTAATATTTTTTCCCAAAAATTTTCCATGTACAGCTCTTGATCAGGAGTAACCCTGCTAAAGTAATATTACACAGCAAGACGTCCAGACTGTTTTAGAAGTTTTTATCCTACAATTTTGGTTTATGTTTCTATATTACCATAATTTTCCAAAGATCCATCATTATTGGATTCTCCATGTTTTAAATACTACAGTTCAAGTTGTCATTAGAATATAGCATGACTGACCAAAACTGATCATAAAAGCAGACATGCTTGTACTGGGTCAGAGCAAGGCTCGGAACACAGGTTAATTGTGAAATGCTTGTTATTCTATATAGAAATAAATATACATATAAGGCTATACTGTATAGTATGAACTATTCTATCTATACAGAATACTATGCTATATACTATGAACTTTCCACTTTGCATTGCCTCAAGGTACAACATGTGATCCTCTCCCAGTGAAGTGGAAATGCTGTTAAAAATTAGATGTTAAATTCTTTGTTTGCTATATGCATATAGCGAGTTTGTAATTGCGGAAATTAGTTGTTTTGGTTTTCTTCTTTCTTCCACTTAGTCTTTAAATCATACAGAATGTTCTGTTTCTGTCTCTTTCAGGGATATCTTTGATGCAAATTCTAATATGTATTTCTTGATTAGCTCTTGAAGCTGATGGACATGTCTAAGCTATTGATCTAAAGAAATATGTGACTTAAATGTCTTTCTCTGACGAGTTTCCAGAAATTAATTTCATCTTCAGCGTTTTTTTCAAGCAGCAAATGATCAATGATAATAAAAAAGCCAGTACTGATTTAGGAGTGAAAATGTGAAGAATGAGACACTACAGACCTCACCAATGAAAAATTAATTAAATTTTTGAACTAATCCATGAGATCTCTATGAATATGCATGTACGTATTGTAAGAAATTCAACCTCAAGAACCAGGAGTCTTCCTGGCTTTTGCTTTTTGCCCATGACTGGAGAGAAAGATTTCCTAAAATCCATAGATCATTTGTGGTATGGTTTCAGGAAGAAATGACTGGACAAATACTTGTTTGTTGGTAACATTGGGCAATCTTTCACTTCTGGAGACCTTGTTCATCCACTTGGAAACCCACGAGGCTCTTTTGAAAGTGTGTGAAAGAATCTTTTTAGGTGATAGTAATATTTAACATGGCTTTTCATTGCTTCATCTACCTGTTAGGGTTGATATCAACATGTCTTGGATCTTTGCCCTGTATTCCACTTGTTTACCACATGCCATCTAATGTCAGTCCTTAAAAGCTTGCTGGATCCCACATGTGCCTGAGATACATGTAGTCCTGCTTCCTTCCTCCCCATCACCTCACTTTGCTGGTAGTGCAGCCCTCCTCTTGCGCTGGGACCCTTGGTACCCTGTGCAACTGTTGGTAGCCTCCAGGCAGAGCCTGTGCACGGAGGCTTTGTGTATGGAGCCAGCAGAGCAGACCATCAACTACTCTCATTCTTAGCAATTACAAGATTCTTGCGTCTGGTTAGGAAAACAGTGTCTTTCAAAAGCGTATTTGTTCTTGCACTAATGTGACCATGCTCTCCTTCATCCTTCTATCGAGATTTAAGTTTAAGCCCTCATTTAAGAAACTCTTTCTTGCTTAGTGTGACTGAGTTCACAATTACCATGGATTAATAGGCCTCAATTACGAAAACGTCCTTGTCATTCTGCAAGAAACAAAGAACAAATGGAGGAAGAAGTCCTTCAAAACATGAGCCTGAACTCAAACTTTAAGACAAATAAGAATCCCTCCTTGTGGGGTTTTGTCATTTGTTTGTTTTTCTTTTTTAAATAAACTCCACTTTCCCATTCTATTCAGAAATTAGTTCATTGTGCATGCCTGGTGCTGGCCTTACTCTTGGTACAAGTTTTGGATTATTAGCCTGCAAGTGGTGAAGCCATTTATTTTTTTTTAACAAGTAGCAGTGAGCGATCTATGCATTCTCCCCACCCCCTCTGCCCCACTACCATGCCCCAAGAAAGTCATTAAAATATTTACATTTGGCATATTCTTGGGACTTTAGTTAGTAGAAGTATTTCTCAAGGTCAAGTAGAGTATGATACTATTTGGTTTTGTAAGTAAGAATTTCTGTGAGATTTCAAACTTTCAATGTTGTCTTCAGGTTTGCTTTGTTACAGATTTTTTCTCTCCTTGATTATATTCTGCATTCTTCATTTTGATTTTATACTGTGATTGCAAACAAGTAGTCTTGCATTTGAGATGGTGGAGGCTCATAGTTGTTCACAGGAACCTTCTGCCTATGAATTGGTTCTTGATCACATTCAATTTCTTTGACATGACAATCAAAGTTGCAACAATGCGTTCTTTCCTGTTGGGCACCTCCCTATTTTTGAAGCATTGAGAACAGCTTATGAACTTTAGTCCTCAGTTTGTGCCACTGAAGCAGTATCTCTTTCAGTTTTTGAATTGGTTTCAAGGTAATTCTACCTGCTGTTTCTTTTTCTTTTTTTTTTTTTGAGTAAATATCTCTGGCGATAGACATGATGCATATGCAAAACTGACATCATCAAGAACTTTTTCAATTGAAAAGTAAGAAGCATCACAAAATTGGCTCCTTTCAAAGCTTCAGAGAAGGCTCATGTATGTCAAAATCATAGGCTTTGTAATTTCCTGGCTCTCAAGTATTTATTGAAAGAAGTTTTCCTCTAGATGCTTTTCACTTAGTGAGGCACATCAAACAATCCTACTGCTGGCACTTGTGGAGCATGGGACAGTTTAGCTCAGTGGTTTAAACACATATCAATAGAAGATGATTGTGCTTGTATTGGAGGCTTCCTCATAGTAAAATAAAAAATGTATCCTGATTCTTTATGAATGAGACAGCTATACAGATATTTCATGGATAGGATACAAGCTGAAGGACACCTTTATCGGTAGAGAACATATTGCCTTCTGAACCTCGACAAAGAATGTGCAGCTAGATTATAGCTTCGACTGTCTTTGTCCCTTACAAAGTAAAATTTGCATGTTACAACACATTGAATTGTGGTAGTTATTGTTTATTGACATTGTTTATGAATTGGGATTTAGGGTGACTTACACCCTTTTTAAAATGGTAAAGAATTTATTTCTTCTTGCACCTTTTTGGTGCTAAGTGTTTTGTATGGCAGGGTAGTTGTTGGAAATCGTTGCTGCTGTTACTAGCTTAGGTATACAGTAGTAGAGTAGTTCAAATCAGGGATGTTTATCTGTGAGCTATCTGCTAATGCTTGGTTCATGCTAGTACTTATTCATACTTGCTCGGTTCATGCAGTTCCTTGTCCATGAGTAGTTCAAAGAACTTCAGTAGCTCTCTGAATTGGCTTAAAGAATGCTGGAAAAATGTCAAAATCTGATGTTAACTGGATTGTCTTTGTTCTCCATTTGTCATTGTTTTACATTGGTTTTCAGTTGTTGTACAGCTATCCACACAGATAGGTTGGTATTTAGAAAAAGTAATGGAAAAAGATAACACAACTTTAATATTCAGAAAAACTGGAATGTAAACATTTGTCCCAACTCTGCAAAGACTCTTCTGCATTACAGCGGACTGTGCTTTTAGACTTTTGTCTTCTGTCTTTTAGAATAACAAATTCTATTAGTTTTTGGGGTTTTTTTCCAATTTCTAAATATATGCAGGAGAATTCATAAAAAATCTGCCTAGTTGTCTTATAAAAAAAAAAGTAAGAAAACCACACCCTGTGCCCCCCACCCCCCACCTCACCATGCTTCTCTCCTGCAATGCCCATGTCTTTGTATTGCATAGTTAAAACAGTATGTTGGCTTTTTATAGGAAATTAGGAAAGCAAACAATGCATCATATGATAAATTGCTTTAGGACGTGTTGAGAAATGCCCTAAGAATGGGCAAGGTACAATGTTACTCTTGGAAGGCAAACAAAAGGTCTGTCTCCTCTTGCTACAGAGAACCAATGCAGTTAGTTGCTGAACGAGGGAGAGCTAGGACTGAGTGAATTCTGGATGCACTAAATAGCAGGGATCCATATAGCTGGGAAGTGGAGGAGGACTGTGACAGCCTCCTGAGTGCCATGCGAGACTGAGCATTATAGGGCTAATGCTGCTATGAACAAGAGGCATAGGAGGGTCCCGTGATTTGCTGCTGGGTAGACTGTTTCCAGAGTGATTTGGTTTTTAATATCTGGTAGATTAATATTTTTGGATAGAATATCCAATGTCCAGAAGGACAGTGACAAGAATCCTCCAATTAATTGGGTTTGTTTCACCAGCAGTGAACCTTGAAGAGAGCTTGGTATTGGCCATAATGCGTGAGGATATCTTAGAGTGTGTACAGAGCCCTGGAACCACTTCTGACCATTTGGTTCCTTGGGGAACAGAAAGACAGAGAAGACGAGATGATATTGAAATAAATGGAATAGTAACTGTACTTTCGTTTTTGCCTTTATGACTTCTTAGAAAGTCCCATCAGACAAAAATGCTTCAGCAGAACTGTTAGCCTATCTGAATGGAAGTGTGAGTAGTGGTTCCACCAATTATATCTCTTTATAATGACCACACATTTTATTTGTTTAATAATAATTTAGAGGAAAAAATATCCCCAAACCCATATATAGTTCTTCCTTTTGTATTTTATTTGTGGAATCATTAAACCAGGCAAACCCCACCCACAGTAACTTACATGCATCTAGTTCCTGAATTTTAGATATAAAATCCACTGAATTCTAAATGTAAAACTATTAAATTTTAATTATGCCAAATAAAGTATAAAATTGTCTTACCAGTTTGGCTGCTAACCTGGAATATCTTAAGTAACTGCATGTATATTTTTAAAGCAATGGAAGAGTGTTGTGAGAGTACATTCTTAGCATGCATGTGTTGGGCTGTCTGCCCATGCCTTCTGGAATAAACTTGTCCATAAGTTTTTCATGGTAACTCTGGTGTAAAATGATGCTTTCATAATGAACACAATTAATTGGATTTTTATCAGAATCAAAAATGCTCTTCAGTTTCATTTTAGTTGTTCTGTTAAGTAAATGAGTTGACTTTAACTGCTGTTTGTTGACTCAGCAAAGAGTGAAAGCAATATCAGCTGAAGAGCCAACATTTTGTGGAGCAAACTAATGAAGCAAGTTGCAGATGACAGAAAGCAGCTTCCTGTGTAAGCTAGTGGTCATTTAGAGTATATTTTTTACAGCTAGGTTGAAATAGGAATCAGTTTGCCAGCCCACAGTGTAAGTATGAGTATGGCTTAGTATTTTAATGCCTCTTTTATCTGAAAACCTCAGAAGAACAGATGGATGAGGTCTCCCTGTATGTCAGTGATACGAGCTGCAGTGGAATAATGAGTAACTGCCTGGGCTGTCTAAAAGACAGAGGAGTCTTGTGTTACTTTGCTATGATGGGAGTAATTCCTGAGCTTCCACTAAATTCTTGGTCTTGGCCACTAGCAGACTCTTCATGTCATTGCATGCGAGCTGGACAAAGTCTTGCATGTGACAATAGTAAGATCAGAATCCGAATAGTCAAAGCTTCAGTGTTGATCATCCCTGTTAATTTGCATAGACTGTGCCCTAGCCACAGGTGAGCTTCCTTAACAGATTTGTGTGTTCATGGAGTAGATCCACTCCATTAGAAAGAAGGGAATGATTTGGAAGTAACCAAGCCACTACCGACTATCTTCTAGAAGAAAAGTTGGGCAGCCTGTGAAGGAGAGATGTTTGGAGTTACTGCGGAAATAGAGACAATGAACAATGCTATTTCAGCAAATTGATCAAGTAGGAGCACGTAGATGCACTCTACTGTAAATACCAGATCTTTGGGACACATCATCTTCCTCTGATGTGAAAATGAGCTGATTAGTTAGGAAAATCAATGCATTTTGAAAGCAACTTGATGTCAGCTTAAACGTTAACTACCAAAAAAAAAAAATCATCATTGTTAGAAATAATATTTTTTTCTTTATGCTGATAACAAGACAGATCTAAAAATTAATACAGAATTTAAGAGTGGTTGGGTGGAGAGCTTTAACCAGAGCTCTTGGGATTTTCAGTGGTATGGCGTAAAGATTTGCTCTAGCAGCATATGACCTATAAGTGAAAAAGCTTGTAGTAGTACCTAAATGTTGAGGTGTTACCAGTTCTGAAAATTACTCTTGACTGTATTAGCATATCTACTTATATTCCAAGTTTCACAAGAATTGTATGTCATAAGTCCTGTTAATCAAGGCCACTTGGAGTTTCATCTGAGTTTAAAAAAAACCAAAACACCAAAAAAACCCCACCATTAAAACTGCTTTTTAATTCCCAAAGGCACAAAATATTTCATATTACTTGGAAGAAGAAAAATCAAGATGCAAGCTGATTCCAAAAAGACTGTCACAAAGACTTGAGGTTTAGCGAATATACTGGGTGTTTTCACCAATGCCTTTGAGGTTCAGCCACTAACAGTACTTCTAAAAAATGTCTTTAAAGTCTGCTTCTTATTCTTTTGATGGATTACCAGAATCTCAGGCTCATGCCTGAGTTTAGTGCAACATAAACTGCAGCTAGGGCAGAGAAAGAGGAAATGAGATGAGAATGCCTGAAGAAACTTTGAAGGTCCTTGCTTTGATATATTTCACAACTTCAGCATGAATTCATAGCTGGCAGTATATGATATATACAAGACTTGTAAAGCCAACGCATCATGACAGCCTGAAACAGAAGTATGTATTATATGAGTAAAGCGAACAAAAGATATCTCGAGTAACTGCAGAGTTGTTATGAAAGTGCTGATTGTGGCTCCATAGTTATGAATTGAATTGACTTGACTTTTTTTCTGAAGAAGTTAAGTCCCTGTGATATTGGAGAAAGAATTATGGCAGTTTCACTCTCAGATTATAGCAAAGAATAAATAAGGGTTATGTTGCTGTTCCATATAGGGCGTATACCTGCCTGGGTGTTCTTACGCCTTCTGACATAACATGTGTTACTTATTGTCAGACTTGGGAGATTTATTACTTTCAGGTATGAACCTCTATATGCAACTTGCAATTAAATCTAAGACTAACCGGAGACCTTGTTAGACAAACATGCTATGAACAGAGATTGTTAGACACTCTAAATATTACAGGTAGAAGAGTAGACAGCTGTAATGTATCTCACTATGCAAAAAAGTGAAATTGCCATGAAATGGATGTTAAAAAAGTGCTTTACTACCACTTCAAGGGTTTCTTCCAGGCATATGTGGCTGTGATGGGAGCCTCAGCCAGTGCTTTGCTAATGAAATTAAGCATTAGTGGGTAGTAGTAATGAACTTTACATTTATTACATAGCTACCTAATCTCAGGATGGACGGTTGGACACTTGTGCATTGAAGACCATTTGCCATCACTGGTAAACCTGGGGTAGTCATGAAAGCTGCTTAAATTTCTTTGCAACTTGCCTGAAGGGGGAAGCACAGACAAACGTGTCACTGTTTCTGCCCCCCGAGTTCAGCAGATCTTTTTGAGTGTTTAGGGCTTCTAGGATTGGTCTGGTTTAACAGCAATCTTGGAACATCATGGAGATTTTGTTTTTCATCTGTAGTTACATCTGATTGCTTCAGTGACAAAAATGTTGGTGTTCTAAAGACTTCTAAAAAAATGCTTGCAAACACTACAGAACTGGCATTCTTAGAATGGCAAGAAGCAGCTTCTTAACTGTCTATCAGTGGAAATTGTTACAAAATCTGCTCGCTCACTTTTGTGCAAGGGGATAAATTCTGGGAATGCTTTGAAAGCGGAGCTAGAAGACAGACAGTAATTTGACTAGCAGAATTCTTATTTGGCATATAAGGTGGATGACTGTTCTTTCTGCTTTCATGTCAAGTTGACCAGTAGAAATTACAACTTTATTTGGCAACATTAGAAATCTGATCTGGGATTCCTCTAACTTCTTTTTCGCTTTCTTACATGTGTGTGTGCTAAATGGGTGTTTGCAACCTAACCACCAAGTGGAGTGTCTTTTAACGGCAAAGGCTGTCCTGATGACTTAAGTGGATGCTTCTGTTATACTGAAAGACGAAGGACAGAGATCTCTGCTGGTTTTACTTTACAGGCTGTAGTTCTGTTTAATCTGTAGTCAATTTGGCTTCAGGAGGGAATGAGCAATACAGTGGCCAGCACAAAGGATGAGATGTGACCTCAGAGGCAGGTTTGCTATTGCACTGTGAAGCTAGAATCCTCTTTTGCTGAAACATTAAGATGCTGTCTTATCTCTTATAGCAGTACTTACAGTTTGATTTCCAGCTTCTCAGCCAAGTATCTGGTGTCAAAATCATTTGTGACTAAGGTAAAAGAATGAAGGATTTTGCCAAACAAATAGTAACAAATGAAAGATTGTCCATGTTCATTACTGTTCCAGATGAAGATTATATTAACAACATGCTTAGGTAGCACATTTCAACCTAGCTTTGGTATTTTATTTTATGTTTGTTTAAAGTCTATTTAAATTTATAACACAGCTGAATTTTGCCTCCAGTTCCCTTACTTCAAGATACTCTAATTTCTTATGATCCAGTGTATTATACTGATAGTGGGGGAGATAATATGATGAGCAAACAGTGCTCTTTCATGCCCACCCCCCTTAGAGATGAGGCAGTTCTGTGGCATTATAAGCTCTTCTTTCTCTTTTCTGAGGTTATTTTGTCAAGCAGGCAAGCTTGACTTCTATGGGGAATGCAGAATTTCTTTCCCCTGCATTTCACAATTTCATTGAAAAAATTCGTGATGATAAAAGTTTGTGGTTAAATGTTACAAGAGAACTTGTTACCCAAAGCAGACTTTGCTGGAATTGGGTGAGGCATGTGTTCCTTCTTTCTGCTTTTGCCCATACCTCTATAGCACTTAAAATACTTTTTTTTTTTTTTTTTTTTTAATAATAGAGACTGTTGGGTAACTAACATCTGAGGACAAAGTAAAAGATTTAATGGATCTGACATAGAGTACATCTAAAACTTGGTCCAGCAACCTAATTTTCAGTTTATTATTATATTCAGTTTTTTTCTCTGGATTCATTCCTTGGCTTGATAATGTTCATTCCTGCAACTAATTTCTTATGAATCATCATAAATTCCTTCCTAAAACTTTAAGGTGAACTAAAATAATACTAAACCATGGAGGCCAATTTGTATATCTTGTAAGATTTTCATGTGTAATAGTACTTCAGAATTTCCAAACTGACTCAACAGTTTTTGACAAACAAAATGCTGTCTTGATAAATGAGCAGGAAATCAAAAGAACTGCCCTTCAGTTTGAACATAGTCTGTTAACTCTTTGACACTAATGTAAAATTTTTCACTGTCCCACTCAATAAAACTAAACAGAATGTGTTCAAATGAAAAGAAATAATTCTGGAGAAAAGTCCATGAGAAACTCATGAGAAAGTGTTGAGTTATTTGACATGCAGATACGTGATGACTGTAAAATAATGACAGAAAAGATTAATGAAACAGGCAGTTGTGTGATTAATTAATCAAACGTCGGGATATTGTCTAGAGCAGTGGGAAAGATAGTTTGCAAGTACTTGGAGAACTGTGCCAAATGTAGTTTACAAACGTCTCTGTAGAGAGGAAAGGGTTGATTTCAGAGCGGCCCAGTGGATCCGTTGTGAGTGTTGTATGTCAACTCTAGAGGACTGATGAGTGGATGGTCTGGGTGTGAAATGGTATATGTCTTTCAAAGCTGTGGATGGCGTGCTGGCAGTGAGGGTGCACAGTGACTTATCTAACAGAGAAGGCAGTGATATGAAAAGTCAGTTTGGAA
>NW_010414525.1:13180-14053 GCF_000710305.1 Buceros rhinoceros silvestris
TATTTGAACCTCTGGAAAGTTTGCTGTAAAAGTCAGAGCCCAAATACACTGTGAATTTGGATCCGTGTTTTATTATTAGGTTCCCAGCCATCACCATAACTTTATCACCATCATTTTGTCTACTTGAAAATTCTTGTGTTATTTCATATGGCTATTTTGTATACATGCTCTTGGTTCATAGCACACTGCTGATGAAACATCTTGAGTTGTTCATTTGGGGTGGTTTATTTATTTTTTTAATTGACATGTCCCCCCACCCCCGTGCTCATACTGTCTGATGTCTTAATCTCGTGCTCTTTCTTTATCAAAATGTGAAACCTCTGGGGGGTAGAAAACATGCTGAAAATTTGGATGTGGCATTGTCTCGCCCCTTGTGCAATATTTGGCAGCCTCAGAGTGACTGTAACCATAACTGGTTTCAAACCTGCTTGCTGTCAGAGAATCTCCCACAGGCCCTGTGAAAGCTGACATTAAGACCAGAGCAGGAGCAATAAACTTCTGTCTTCCATGGTTATAGACAACCCAAAGTCTACTCAGAGGTGTGCTTAAACCATAGCCAAAATCATCTCTTTTCATTTGGAGTTGCAGAGGAGGAATAAAACCCCACCTTTTTCCTTGATATTGTTAATGGATCAGTGTTGAAGAAACCTACAGTGTGGGGATTTACTTACTTAGTTTAGCATCTTTCTTCAAAATTCTTGTGCCGGGGAAGTACTGATTACCGCTAAGACTGTTTTTTTTCAGTGCATTCAGCTAAAGAACTTTTTGGGAGACCATGGATTTCTGTCTGTAAATATTGGGCCCCCTATTCCCATCCCCATACTTGCAAAATTATCAGTTCTGTCACCCTATAGTAATTTCACCCCACAGGAA
>NW_010414525.1:14134-15977 GCF_000710305.1 Buceros rhinoceros silvestris
GGAATGCCATGATCAGCCCCATGGATAAGCAGGATGCTTGCAACACATTGAAAATATAAACCAAACCAGTTACTCTTTCCGAAGAACTTGTAAAGTTCATTTTCGGTCTTGAGAAACCCCCACAAAAGTTCCCCTCTTTTTTTTATGGGATAGTTTTAAAGTTGTTTGCTTTAAATAAATTAAAAAACCAAACTCTAATGAAAAGGGATCTCTTTCTTTACAAGTGGTTTAATCCTACTGCTAGAGAGGATGTAATCCAGATGACTCTCTGAAGGGATAGGAAGGACTTTTGCCAGCAAGCCTGTGTTGCTGAAAGATTCACCAGGCAGCCCTCCTAGCTGGGAGAAAATGTATTATTGCATCACTATTAGTTTAGAACCCTATTATCAAGGGTTCAAGTGAAGACCATAGAAGGAATTCCTCAGTAGTTTTAAAAGGTAGCTTTGCAAGCATTTGGTAAAGCAGTTAACCGAAACTAGATGTTATGAAGCTTATTTTCATTTAGTAATGTAATAATGCGGTGATAGAGTATTGCCATTTTACCAAAATGTTTCTTTAACAAGAATTATGGAAGTTTTGATTTGAAGAAGTAGAAATTATCCAAATTTAACATCTGATAAAGATTCTGAGTAGCTGCAGTCATCTCTTCATATGATGTCCCTTCCTTCTTTTCTAAAAACAAATATTTGCCCCAGCTTTTGTATTTTTGGCTTTATTTGTTTACATGTTACTCTAGAGGTTGGGAGGGCCTTGTGGCTTCAAAAAATTATACCAGATATTGCATCTTTCAAAAATCCACATTTTATGAATCCATTTAGTGATTCATGAGTTATTTAAATCATTGTGATTAGTGTCATACCTACTGATCATAAATCACACTTTCCTCATCAGGCATTACTTTGCTTACATTTTATTTATTTATCGCTCAGTACTGCCAAATTTTAGTAACACTGGGAGAATACACTGTACTAAAGCTTTGTTCCTGTAAATTTCTTTGTAACATAGACTTTAGACTATGTGAGTAAAATGTGAATTAATAGATAACTAATTCTGATTGCTTCCCAAGTCCTTGGTTTCAGAGCATCTTCACAGTGTACATAAATAACCAAACTCAAAAAACTTCCAATATCATTCAGTTATAAAAGGGAATAACTTCTTTCTGTTTCCTGTGGGTGTGCACAACTGGAAGGATTCTGCTGTGCTAGCTACCTGGTGACTTAATAACTGGCACAGCTACAGTCATAACAGCAGAGTCTGATCCAGCATCTCTTTCTAGGTGGTGGATAATAGTGGTGGATACTATGCTTTAAATAATTGTATTTTATTTAATTCATCTTCATTGCAGTGTGTACTTTTCACATTATGTAGCATTCTTTCCTGTGAGCTAATCTGCTGGTTAGCAATTTGTAAAAGTAGCATTCAAATGAGTGAACACACGTAATCTGGTTCTCTGTGTTGCATACGTCAAGACCATCTCTCTCTGCAGCTAGGCATTATATGAAGTATAATATAGTATATAATATATATAGTAAACAAAAATACAGTTTTTGGGCTCTTAGCAGAGATCGGGTAGAGTAGCTGAAAGATCACAGGCACTGAAAAGGAAGGAATGGGAAAGTCTGTTTTTAGCAACCATAACACAAAGCACTGCTGCATTTGTGCTCGTACATTCTTTTTCATTTAGCAGCAAACTTCTTGGTGAAGATCAGAAAACTCTGTAAATAACCACTTCCTGGTATGTCCTCGAGTTGTTGATAGCTCAAAGGAGAAGCATTTTTTAAGTGTGACTATTCAGACCTTGATCATGGCTTTTGTGGGGCTGGTTGTGGCTGGTTAGTATGTT
>NW_010414525.1:16133-16500 GCF_000710305.1 Buceros rhinoceros silvestris
ATATTTTGTGTGTGTGCAGAACTATGACCAAATGCCTTTTTCCCCTCACAAAACTTGTCACACAAAAATGCTTAGAAATGGACACTTGACTTAAAAATTGACTTTGATCTCTTTAGTCTGATATTATGTCATTTCTGTCTAATAGCAGACTGAGAGGGAGATGCACAAAATTCTATTGTGTAATAAAGACAGTTTTGAATCCCAGTGATAACTGTTAAGTCCTTTTCTCGAAAACTGTTCCAAATATCTACTGTTATTTTGAGATGTTTTACTGGTATTTTGCACAAGGATGTGTCACCATTTTATAAGGGAATACTTAGACCAAGTTGTCCTAAGGAATGAAACTTTCTGGGTTAAAAACAGCAGG
>NW_010414525.1:16664-29066 GCF_000710305.1 Buceros rhinoceros silvestris
ATGTGTGAGGAGCTGCTGACAACACTTCAGTTGCAGTGTCAAAGCACTGAGTTGATTATTTTATCAGATTTTACCTATGGGTTTTCACCTCTCTGGATGAACAGCTGAGGAGGAACTGTACCTGTAGCATCCATAGCCACTTCTGAACAAGTCTGGTTATGGCTGCACAGCTTCTTCCTTGATGAAATTATCTTTCTACAGTGCTAAAAGTACATCTAAACTTCAGGTCTTTGGAGTGCCTTTGAACTGCCATGCCACAGTTTGTAGTGAGCTGGTTTTAAATCCATTGGGGTAGAATGAGGTAGCGTACCACCCTTCCTCCCTCCTTTGCATCAAAAGGAGACCAGACATGCAGGCTAGACTTCAGGCATACAAAGTATGTCTGGATTTAGGTTGTCATTGAAAAAAAAAAAAATCAACATGCTTTACATGAAGTGGTGTTTATGTCATCAAATTGGTTCTTCTTTGCATGGTTGTCAGGCAGCAGAGGAATACTAGAAAGGACCATTCCCTTTAAAGAAAAATCTATTGGCTACTGGTTGTTCTACAGAGGGTCCAACAGTCCATCTAGCAGTGAAGCAGGGAGAGACTGCAATAAAATTAGGGAGTTGTAAAATAAGAGCTAGAAGTCAAAGATAATCTTTTTGTTGTTGTTGTTATATTTCTTCTGCTTCCTGTTTATTCATTTTGTGCTTCAACTGTAAAACAAGAATATGGTAGTGATAGGGATTTATGTTCTCTTTTAATGTGAGCTGCAGTTAAAACCTCACAATAGTCGAAGGATGAATGAAGTAAAACCAAACAAAGCAGGAGCTCATTGTTTTTCTAGCACAGTGGGTCAGAGTAGGACCCCAAATAGGAGAGAGGAGGAGAAGAGGGAAAACCAGGACTACCTTCAGTAGACTGAGGATGGGAAGGGTAGAAAGATACAGGCAGAACTGTATTTGATTGTTTTATACTAAATTTGTACATTGGCCAGAATCCCTGATACAAATTCTTCACACTAGAAAAATGTTTCTCAGGGGAATCTATCTTATTACTTTTTTTCCATTTAGATGAAAAAAAAAGTAATGATATGAAGTGGGAAATGTCAAGTAAAATTAATCTTAAATATTGGCCTTGTGTAATGCAATAGAAAACACATTTTACTCTGTGGTGGTGTTATTCACTCAAGACCTTAAGCACAGGTGTGCCAAACTGTCAGGATACTTCTATACAAGTGATCGATTTTCCTTTACTAGGAAATGCTGCAGTCCCTAGGGCTTGTTCTCCACTTGGACCATGATCTAGAAAAGTTTTAAAATACTTCCTATGCAAGACTCACCACTCTATTCCTTTTCATGCCTACATACAATCCCAAATGGGGATATTTTCCATCTGTGCAGTGTGACCCTATTACTGCAGCGCCTAAGCATCTCACCAGGACCATTTCTGCTTTCTCAAAGACAATAGTGTGAAAGTGAGGGACAGACGCCATACAGGTTGTCTGACAACTGCAATCTAAACATGGATACAATTTGCTTTTGTGGAACGTCTACAGCAAGTCTGTTCTGCATGTGTCCTATCCCCAACACACAGAAGTAAAGGCTGAACCGGAGGACCATCTGAAGCAGGTGACGGAAATCTGCAGCTGGAGTCTGCTGCCCAGGCTCCCTGAGGGTGTCTCTTGAGGACCTCACTAGGAGAGAGTTCTTCATCGATGCTAAGGCTAAGATGCTATTGTTGTACACCAGAACAAGGAGTTTTTTATTTCCTTAACTGGAAGGTAGAAAGCACACATGCTGATGGGCTTACATGCTTCCAAGTTAAGCAACTACTCTTTGCTGAAAATTTGATGCTAAATTTGTTAGCAAGTTTGATTTTTAGATTTTTTTAAAATTCCTTTGGTAATGTAATCCAAGATACAGTGGAAACTCTTACAAGAGTGTGAAATCACAACTGTATTTGGAAATCTTGGCCTCTTTCCTAACTGTTAGAATGTCCTCCCACTTAGAGTCCATTTTTCTGATATGGAGCCCTCCTGATCATGTGCTATTTGGATGAAAACTTGAGAAATTTGTAAGAGGAGTGAAGGGTGACCTACTTGCATCATAACTTTTTTCTGCATTCTTAGTGAAGATGTTCCAGTTTAGTGGTTAATTTAATCACACATTTTCTAAAAGCTCTTCTCCAAGTAGAAATCAAATAACTCTCTAAGTTAAATAGGTTGATATTAAAACAATTGTGACTCAATTGTGTCCACCACCGGTACAAGGACCATTCTGAAAGTAATGCCTCCTATTTTATTATGTCAGAGACGGATGTTGGTGGTTTGGCAGTAGAGATTGAACCTTCCCAACAATATTCCATTAAATTCTGATGCCCTGTAACAGATGGCAGCAGAGGGGCAGTGTGACAACATGGTGTCTGATATGGGAGTGCGTATGAAGCAAAGGGGTGTAACTGAATTCCTCATGTTGCCGTTCATTGATGCTTGCTGAACATTTATAGAGACCAAGCAGCGTGTGTCAGCACACTGAGGGGGTGGGTGACGCATTCCAGCAGCGGCGACAGTGATGGTGGGTCCCCACCGCTGGTGCAGATTTTTGAACAAGCGCAGCAAGCAGGCTTTTGTTCATCACTGGAGAAAATGCACAGCCCATGGGGGTGGCTGTATCAAAAATAGTGTTTGTAGCTGAGAATTTCCCCTGTCAAATAGTGTTACTGTGCTCTTTGTATCTGTTGTGGTTTCCATGCAAATATGATGTAAGTTGGAAGCACTACTTTTGGAGTCACCTCTGTACTTAGTGCTGTTTTATTCCATTGTTTTGAAGAGCCATATTGTCTCAGGTCACCTTCAATTCTCACTTAAGGATTTTTTTAGCTTTTGCTCTGATGAAGACCTATCTTATTCCTCAGCTTTTCAACTTAATCACACGTATGCACACACTAATTTGTGTCAATTTTGAAGATGGATTTCAAGAATTTGAAAAAAAACATTGTGGCCACAGAGTTTGATTCTTTCAGGGTTAGAAGATGTAGTGTCTGTCAGCGATGTCTGAGATATCTTAGTGCCAAGGTCCATGCATTTGCTCAAAAATAAATATGTCTGTGTATTTATTTCTGTCTATAGACTTCAATTGTCTCCCACTGCTGAGAACACCTAGCTTACCTTCAATACACAAGAAGCAGCCAATTTAAGTATGATTGAAATTTGCTTCTGTTTCTCTTAGCTAACAAGTAGCAAGTGATTTGCCAGCTCTAATTATGATGTTAGTGTGTTTCCAACATGCACAGAGAGAATAAGTGCCATTAAATTCTACAGTTTAAAGCAGTTTTGTGTAACTGTGTTTAAACAAAGCAAAATGCAGCCTCTCTTTGTTACATTCAGTCAGTTCTGGCAGCCAAGGTTTTTTTTCTATGACAAAAAAAAAGCAGTATGATTAAAACTGTCCTGCAGAACCCCAAAGAACTAATTTATTTTTAATCTGTAGTTTTTTTACAAACTCTTCAGAAATGCCTGTGTCAACTCTCTGATGGCATGTGATGTTCAAGGTTGTGAAGCCAACTGAGAGGACTGCATAGAACGTAGAATCAAAACCTGAGGTTCTTTGTTACATACACTCCAGCTGAGTACCACAAAGTAGAGTGGGGAAAGATAAGCGTGGGTCTTTTTAGTTAGTTGGTTTTTTAATGTACTGATATAAAATTGCACCAATTGCCAATCCCATCGCCTGCAACTTGGTTGTGCAGTCTGTTTTTCACATGCTACATAAGCGTAGCAAATCCTTTCAGAAGGTACAGCTGGCTTGAAATGAGCTGTTAGAGAGGATTGTTGTATGGGCTGTTGCATAGAAAAATCTCTTTTCCTCTTTTTATCTCTTCTTTTATTGAAAACGTATAAGCACCGAGTTTGAGCTTTCCTTGAAAGCTTTAAAAAAACCTTATGTTCATATAGAGCAACTTATGTTTTCCTTATGTAGCTTCTGGTGCCAGAGGAATTTATAAGGTGCTTTTAGTGACTTAAAAGCCTGCAAAGTGTAGGGTTATCCCTCCCTGTCTTTAACACAGTCCAGTACTCCTTCATCAGCTGGCCTAGAGGAAAGCCTCCTTATGTAGTAACATCTCTTCTCCACTGTGGAAGTATTCAGGCTTGTAGATAGCTTGAGGCTTGTTCTGACTATCTTATTTTTCATCTTACTCTTCACCCTAGAAGTCAAAAGTAAAAAAGTTGTAGGATCTTTCTGAGGCTTACCAGTAGTAGCAATGTGATAAAGCCATTTGAGTGTACACACCTGTATATGAATCCTCACTTCTCTCTCGATTTTGTCGTACCAGGCTTTTCAAATGTGTAATCAGCATGTACAGCATAGAAGTACCAAGTGTATTGTTCTTCTCTGAGCCAAGAGCAGAGGCTCTATCACCCCCATCTTCTACAGGTGACTTTTTTGCTGCTTATTCATGTGTCATTTTGGTTTATCATTTGGTTCTCTGCCCTACTGATAATAGTTCAAGTATTTCTAGAAATCCTCACAATTGTATTTTTCAGTGCTCTAGTGTGAATGGCCAGAAAAGAAGCTAATGGTAGGGTAGAGCCACACTTGAAGCTCTGTATGCATCAGCTTAGAAAGAAACTAAGGCTGGAGTTGCATAGGAAGTATTTAGAGACCACACTTAAGACACCTAAAAGAGATTTTGGGAAATCCTAATCCCAATCCTGTAGGAGTTTCTTTTACTCTCTTGTTACTTGTTTCTGTCCAAGTTTCACAAACTGAAAGTAAAGCAGGTAATTAAAATCCTGGTCCAGCAAACCACATAATACTGTAAAGTGCTTCTCTGGATTCAGACATGAATTCTTAACTCCATGGAAAGTTCGGTGCTTAGCCAACTTTTGAGGATCACAATGTGAGTGACCTCTCTGAAGATGGCGTTGCTATAGCAAGATGATCAGAAGTTGGGAGATTCTTGTTCACCCTTGCCTGCCAATGGTAAAGGATAACATCCCTCCCCTCACTTAAACTGAATAGTGGTGTCTTTTTCACTTTGTATGGAAAACCCATTTCACGCTTTGTCTTACCTTGTATTCCAGATAATGGTTGAGGAAAGACTTCAAAGTGGAAAATGCAGGAAAATGGGAAGCTGATACTGATCTGAACTGAAACAGTCAGGAAATACCATATTCTAAGCTTAGTGGGCGCCGACAATTTTTTTTTTTTTTAAGAGATCCTTAGTCCTTAATATGACCCATATTAAAAAAATATCCTGTTAAATTCATCAGCTGTTCCCCACATGGTCTTAAAGCTCTTTCCAAAAAGGTATCTATGAACATAACTTTTTTTGGTTGTTGTTTGAACAGATCATTTAATGTTTCCTTATTTTTACATGTTTTAAAGTTGGATGTTTATCTAGAAAGGAAAAAATCTTTTATAGCAGGTGGTATTCCCAGGTTCAAATAACACCTCTTGATTTGAAACTTTATTCGGTGATGTGAAATAGAACAATATTTGCTAGTGTCAGATTTAGTGAATGGAATGTTTTCCTTTTTGAACTTTACAGTTTATGTTTAATGTTACATTTTGGACAAATGAAGGTTTTTTTCATTATTTGGAAGTAGTGTGTCCTAATCAACATTGAAGAAAGAAATCTAGTTTCTGAAAGTAAAATCTAGAATCATTTTAACAAAGGGTTGCATTTCTTTCTGGCTCAAAATCTTTAAGCAAGAGGTCCCTTTCAATGGAGTTGCCTCCAGTTTACAGAGAAAGTACAGAGTCATGGCCAAACAAGTGATGTGGCTGCTTTTCTGACAGCTGTCAGAGGCTAAAATCAGGAATAAAGCAGAAATCTCCCAACTCTTTTGCATGTCACTAAACCACCTTACTGCCGTGTCATTTATAGCATCTTCTCTAGCACCTTCCTTTCAACTGAGCAAGGACTTTTACCTAATATTCTGTTTGGGTGGTCCTTTTACATATGGCAGAGATAAACAATGGGAAAGTTTAGCTGGTTCAAGGAACTATATTATATTGCGATGCTTGGTTAGTTTAACTTTGGCACATGAATGAATACAAAGGGTAATTATATTCTGGAGTTATTCAATATTTGAACAGCTTGGAAAGAACAATCTTCAGGGAGGTGGAGGGCTCAGTTTGATTATAGAACTGCCTTATTTATGCCTTATGGGACTAGATTGTTTGCTGGCTTGTCTTTGATTTGAGGTGCAAAAGAAATGAAATACTGACATAAAGATTTGAATTAGCCAAACACCAATAAGATTATTTTGTTGAACAATGGATTTGATGATTAGTGTTTAGCCACGTCCACAGCAGAAGGCATGATCTCACCTTTCTGCATTGTTCAGTCTCCTTATGAGAATGTGCAAGAGGAGGAGTGAAAGACTGAATGCTAGTTTTATACTGAAAAATCAAATAAGCGTTCTTTCTGGGTGTATTTTTTGCTTGCCCTCTAGGTTAGCTTACCATTTCAGTTTCTGCTCTCTGCTTATGACAACAGTTTGCTGTCAGTCCTAGCTATATGGCCCTTGATCCATCACTAGGAATTTATGAGCAGCATTTGACCCATCAAACATGTTAGAAAATTAGTGGGTATCTAATCCAGGCAGCTCCAAAATTCCCATTCTTAATGCTTCTCCTCTGTTCAGTATCTTAGTTGTGATAAGATGCTGTAGTGATGAGTGCCTGATATAAGACTGATATCCATTATTATTTGTATTTCATCTTGCCTGTGTAAGGCATGTTGCTTTGTTTCTGGAACTGTGTTTAGTATGTGGTAACGTTCACTCCACTTTCCCAAGTCCTCTGAGGTAATGCTGTAAAACAACACATTGGCCCTTAAGAGGCCAAGGCAGATGACTGTTTGAGGGACATCTGAACCACACGATCTGTCCTGCAGTGAACATCTGTTTCCAGATTCCCAACATGCTGGGAATGATTAATTAGTTTTTTTAAATACATTTCACTTTATGAGTATCTGACCGGCACTAAGTGATTGTTGTCTATTGCTTAAAAGATCTCACAGCATACTCCTGACCTCTGAAGTATTTACCTCGTTTTTTCTATATTCTAGAGCATAGTAATTTGATGAATGTGTAGCATGAGCGTTTCTTTTCTTCCTTGGGACTTCTGAAAGCAAACTCTCTGTGGATGTGTAGGCTTGCAGAGAACAGTTATATACAGAAGGTAACTTTCTAAAGAGGTCTGACACTATTGAGAATCAGGAGAAAAATATTTGATCATCGTTTGTCCAGGAATCCACATTCCTGAGAAAACAGAGAGGTTTCTTGACTTCATTGCAGGTAAATGAGGAATTTCCCAGCACCCGAGCAAGTCAGTCCTGCGTAGGTGTAGAATGCCCTTGACATGAGTAAGGGTCTTACTGGGGGTGGTTTTGCATGGTGCTGTTGTGCAATCAGAAGGGCCACAAATTTGGTGAGTGAGATGGCAGAAAGATCCAGGTAAATGTTATTTTTTTTTATTCTTAGGTGCTAGCTAGAACCTCTGTGTTTAACTCTAGAATAACACCAGTCATTATCAGAAAAGGTTTTGAACAGCAGCCACAAGTAGAATTCCCTGTCCAGAGATAGCTGCTCTGAAGGTTGGGAGTCTGTGAGAAAGCCTTGAAGAGGAAGAGAGCAGGACCATGAGGAAGGGACGAAAATCAGCTGCTGTATTATTCTCTTAGCACTGCATAAGATCCTCCTGGTTTTGTGTAACGTACCTGTTTTGTAGACATTGGTGAAACCTGAGAATGCAAAGTGCAAAAAAAAAAAAATACAGGACTTTGTTCAGCACCTCACAGAAACCATTTGCAACTTAACTGACAAGGCATTTGAGGTTGTTGATCACTCTCACCAGCTGGACATTCAGACAATAGCTTTTCTCATCCTTTAGTTCTGAGGACATACGATGGGGAAAAGCTTTAGTTCCTCTTTGATTGTAATTTGTCTATGTAAGAAGTTAATCTGTCTGGTCCAGTTCATAACTCTTCTGCAGATTTTTTGATTTTAGGAGAAAGAATTAGCTCTTAAATGCTTTCAAGGATGGAATCCATGTTCCTGCCGTTCTCAGATCCAATTTTGCTGTAACACCAGTGCATGTGTGTGACTGGGCTTAGGCTGCTTGAAATGGTGATGTGTGAGGGCTGATAATGGCCCACTGTGTTCTTCCAGTTGCTGAGAATTAGGCATATGGGACTAAGCAGTAGATGGCCCCCTTTCCTAAATCCAAGGGCCAAGTCCCGTCACTGACACAGTGAGCCATCAAAAAACCCTTAAGCCCAAGATGTCACATCTGCTTTACAGAAATTACAACAGGAAAACATGATTTTAAAAAAAATCAATTCAAAATAAACATTGTAAAAAACTTAGGGGAAAAACATCTGCAGTTTTCAGACCATTGCAGTTTGTCAGAAAGGTCATGGAGGATTTTTGCCTTTTTTTTCCTTGACTTTATTATTGTTGCCTTTTATTTCTAAATAGTATCATTTCCCACCAAGAAAGGCTTAATTTATGCTGATGACAACAACAGTATTTGGCTGCTGCGTAAGGTATACAGGGTTCTGAAATACTGGGAAGAATGTTTGCAATAACTAGCGCAGCACAATAAATATGAAAGGCAACATTTACAAGGGTTTGTTCTTGTAAATTATTTTAGAGGATGGAGATGCCTGAGGGGAAAACAAAACAAAACAAAAAAAACAAACCAAAAAACTTTCCAAGATGCTAGAGTAGTTAGTGGAAGAAGCAATGATGCCTCTTACACACAAATAAAAAACAGCAAGCACAGTCACATTTTGGATCAGAAAAAAAATTACCACAAATATGGCTGCCCTAGAAAGGGCAGCATCACGTAAGGAGGTATTGTGCCCGTATGTTCTTGGACAGGTATTGAAAACAAGGTAGCTAAAGCTACATGGGGCTGGGGGAGTTGTCTGTATGAGCTAGTTACGTCAAGAAGCAGGGTTGATCTGATCACACTGAACTTTGATGGAAATGCTCTCCCTAAACTGCTTTTGAACAAGCTTGCAAAACCTACACGATGTCTTGTCAAAACCCCACCTTCCCAGGGAAACGGTGGCAACAGCAATGCTAAGCAGTATCAGCTGAGTGCTGGCACAGAGCACTCATGCTGTTAAATGTTAGTGTGGTCACTGGCAGGACTTGGGCCCTGCAGACTGTCCAAAATGCTTTATTTTTTTATGAACCGTTTGTAAGCTCTGCAGATGTGATTGAACAGCCAATAATATCGCCATTGTAACAGAAGTTTTTGCTGTCTCCTTCTTTCATAGCTGCACAAAGGGAAAGACTTAGGAAAGACAGGGTTCACAGAGAAGTCTGAGCCCGAAAAGTAAAACTGTAAGTCACTCTTCGTAGATTCTTGTGCAGATGGAAAATTCACTTTCTTGTCATTTGCAGTTGAATAGAAATGCTGTTACTGCAGGAGTTGAGTCAATCCTTAAGATGGCTTGTGTTGTGGTGACTGGCTTAAATCAAGTCTTCAAACTTCTGGTGTAACTGAATGCGACCCTGCCCCTGGTTAACATTAACCAAACGCATCTCTTTAGTTGTGATGTCCTGAAGTACTTGGTGTGACCTCTTGGGGAAATACAAACCTCCTCTGCTTTCCAGTGCCTAATGTCACACACAGCTTTCTGTAGCTGACAGAAGGCAGGTGCTGTTGTGCTTAGGCAGCAAAACTAAACAAGGATTGATTGCAGTGGAAAGGATCAGTGTAAGTTTTCTTAGGGCTAGGTTATGAGAATGCTCTTTTCCTCCGACTTCACATGGGAAGTGGGAGGCCCATAACAAATTAAGTATGATGTGCTTTAGTTATTTACAGCTAAAAAAAAAAAAGAGCTGAACCATCGAACAAGCAAGATGTCTGATGCTAGTGTAATGTTCTGTTACCCTCTAATCAGCCTGCAGCCAAGCTCTAAATTACTTGGCATATGCAAAACTCATTCAACGTGCATCTGAGGAGTTCCCTTAACTTAAACAGCAAGTGGGATTAATAAGTTTGCCCAGAGTCACTCAGGTACCGTAAATGCAATTTACACAAATTTTTTGCAGTAGCCACCTTTGTACCAAGTAATATAAGTTAATGGGAAAAGATGGTAGCTTGATCTTGATAATGCTGTATAGACACAAAAAATTTTCTCATATACTGGTAATGTGGCCAAATTCAGGTAATTTCTATCAGCTATTTCATGGCTGAGATGCTGAATTTCTGCATGAATGGGCAGGGGAGAGTCTGTATTCTGTTATTTGAAATTAATTTAGATTAATATCTATTTAAAATCTCTCTATGTGCATAGATATTTCTTTGGTGGACAGATGGTATTTTATTCATTGTCCTTTTCTCAGGAATATGCTGTAAGATTTTTCCGCTTTGATTTTATATACCTGAACCTATTGTTAAGATGAGATAAGATAGTAAATCCGTGGTCCACATTCAAAATGGTAAATTAGAAGTGCTTCCAGCCATGCTTAGTGGGTGAACTCTTGTCTCCTTTTAATTTTGATTAGCCCACAAAGTAGTCCCTTGCTGTATGTTGAAGCAAGTGGCCAATGCCACCTAGATATGCAGCCCCAGCGGGCAAGGGACAGAAAGGCTGCACTGTTGTAGGACGGGTGTGAAAGAATTACCAGTGCTGCTTGGTGCTAATGGGAAACTCTGGAGCGTTTCACTTTAGCTGACAAACAGCTTTTATACAGGGACAAACTGAGCTGGGTTTGGCATACCAGCCACAGTCTCCAGAGAGGTCAGTCTCCACCTGTAGCACCACTAATTTCTGAGTCAAAAGAGTAAAATACTGAGATGATGAAATGTGGACATATATGAGAGTATTGTGTATAAGCTGATTGTGGATGCTCCATGTACAGGGACAAAGAACTGGCTTGTCTGAGGAGTCAGGCAGGAAGGCTGGAAACCTAGTTTTCTTCCTGCTGGTGCTGGAAGAAAGCAGCCATTGAGAGAGAGTTGAAAGGGAAAACAGGGAGCAAGGGGAAATGAGAATGGAGACGTACTCAAAAGCACTTATTCATATCGTGTGTATCTTGGATTGCTGAAAACATTATTGCTTCTGCTTAACTGAACCAATGTTTACTGGTTTAGTGAAGCGTTTAAATGTCGATGCATCAGACATCAAACCCGTCCCCGTGGTGTGCATGATGCTATAAGCCAGCTAATGCTGCTGCTATGACTGCAGAGGACTAATGGCCAAACTAACAAACTTAAGCATGCGTGTGCAAAATCAGCAATGCAACTAGTCTCTTTCCCAAAGTAGGCTAGAACTTAAATACTGCAAAGAAAGTCTAGACCTTGCACTAAGTTGATCTAGTTGTAAGGCAATTGTAACACATTTATCAAAATCTGTTTGTTTATCTTGATGCTGATAATAACACCCTTGCTAAAATAAGAACGATGGTATGTCTGTATCGATGAAATTTAACAGCAACCCCAAATGGAAGAAAAATATCATTTCTGTGGTATGTCAGAGTATGTCAACGAGATATGGCTGATCTAATTTGCAACAGAGTCATTTTGTTTAGTTGGCAGGCTTTCCCCTCATGCCAAAAATGCCCTATTCAGTCTGCCCAGATCTACTCTGATGCTCTTTTTTCATATTTTACATCTAGAGTTTGCGTGGTGTAGAAATTGTGAATGGGCCTCTGCCAAATTCTATTCCTCATTTTCTCCTCTTTGTCTCCCTCTCTCTCCCAGACTGATAGCGCAATCCGCCGTCAGCAGTAGCATGTAATGTTTTCCCCTTCTGTGGTCTGGAAGTTCCCCCTGAAGGGAAGTTCTGGAAAATCCACAGTCAAGGAAGAACCTGGAAAGAGAGCTTAAGCAGAGCATATGCTCATGGGGGTAGCAGACGTAGCAAGCTATAGTGCAGGTGACCTTTGCATCTAGTGATCCACCTGAAGTTGGAGGGTGAAACTCCTCCCTGGTCTCTTTGGGAGAGAGTCAAATACACCTCCAGAGAGAGAAAAATCACAGGAGCACTCCACAAGTCCAAACTAGTGCAGTTTCCAGCCTGCTGTCTGTGAGTTATTCCAAATGGAATGCAAATTCATAAGATTGTCATTCAGATTTCTGTCACATGCGGTTATTCCAGATACTTCATACTACAGATGAAACTGAGCTATCTGAGAGTATCTATCTACTCAAAATGAACAGATTCATGAATTAAAGAAAAAAAAAGTAGTGGAAACTAAGACAGCAGGTCAATGTTCCACAATTTGGCTTCTTAAAATAAAAAATTCAAACTTAAAAAAAGAGATCTAATTTATAGTGTAGGGGGAATATACCAGGAATAAATTGGGAAGGTTAATCTTGCGTAAAAAAACCATCCGAGATTCCAGGTTACATCTTGGGAAAATTATTTTCCTGTATGCTGGGTGTA
>NW_010414525.1:29148-36448 GCF_000710305.1 Buceros rhinoceros silvestris
AGGAAATGCTGATATCTTAAGGTGCTCTTATGGGAACTGTGAATCTTCAACTACATTCTCTATTCAAGGCCCAATAGTTGGATCTAGCTTGCAGTAGGTACGCAGAAAAAGGTCAGTGGGTCCTGTTGAGCTGGTAAGTTCTTGAGGTAGAGGTTATTGAAACCATAAATATTAAACTAGCAATAATCTCTACCGTCAGGGAGTTGTGATTGTTTGGTTGGGTCTCAGTGCATGAACAGGTCAGCAGAAACAACTTAAAATCCTTTCTTGCCTTGTGAATGTCACTGATTGTCTCTGGCTGTAGAGCAGGTTCCACATCTGTGCTTCTGCAACACATTGTGCCAAGTCCTGTGCACTCTGCTCATGTGAGTCATCACATTGACCTCAACTGGATGGCTCCTGTGAGTAAAATGAACAAGATCTGGCCCACTGTCAGCACAAAACCTAACAGCTAGTTGCTGTATCTGGACTTCGGTTTCCTTGATATTTCAAGGTATCTTATTCCAGCTGCCGAACGTGAAGTATCTGAAACCCACGTATGTTGTTCCTTGAAGACCAACAATCAGGCAGTCCTGAGGACTGTTGCACCATGATGCAAAGGTCAAAGATTCCATAACTTATGTTGTGGGCTGTCTTTCAAAATATGTTTTTTATTTCAAGAAGACTAAGTTTCCTAAGAAAGATTTTAGTGACATGTTTATTCATGTTTGTCAAATGAAAGTCACATGGTACACCTCCTTTTCTGCTCTGGTGTGCCACACAGTGGCTGATATAATCCGACTATCTTGTGTGGAAAAAAACCCCAGCTGAATATCACATGTTCTTGGTTTGCATGTCAGTGAAATAGAAGGCACATTACACAAGTCACCACACTTTGCAAACTCTGTTTTTGTGTTGGAACAACCCTTCCTTCAACTTCTTCCAGTCTTTTTTCTTAGACATAGGGTGAATGCAGGGCTTTTCCTGAGGTTACTGTATGAAAAAAAGACATAGGCACCAGGGAAGATACCTGAACACCCTGACTTTTCACGTGGCTTCCCATGTTTTTGAGATTAGGTGTACTGTCTAGCTAGCTGATTTTATACTCTGGAGATACATGAATGTGATTTCTGTAAGGGACTGTTCAACCAATTTGTTGGACAATTGTTGCCAATACAGGAAAGTCAAACCTCAAGTGAAACTCCATAGCTCCAAATAGGTATTTGAAAAATGAACCTATATATGTGCTTCTAAAAATAAGTGTAAGACTTAATCAAAGCTAACCACTACCTCTAGAGAAAAAAATAGAGAATTTGAAGACCTTTGCACTAGCACAGGTAATGTCTTGGTAGAGCTATCCAGCTTTGGTTCCCCACTTCCTTCCTACCAGCAAGAGAATAATATCTTTTTTTGTTGTTCGTGCAAATACATACATAGCTAGTATAGGCATCTAATATGCGCCTCTACTAAGGCAATGAAGAAAACTGATGGGTCAAGATGCACTGTGGTATGCTATGCAACTGGGTAATTGCTGAGCTGATGCCATGTTTATCAGCTTGGTCTGTTGCTGCCTGTTTTCTTTTTGTTTTTTTTCATGTGCATTTTACCTAACTTAGCTATTTATCCATAAACACTCAGGTAGCCCTTTCATGGTAGCTGGAAAGAAGTTCTGATAACAGTCAAGAGGCACCGACATGGAAGTAAATGTTGGGTTAGTAAAACTGACCAGTGAATGCAGAACAAGATTATCCCAGAATGATGGCGAGTGTGAATGACAAAAATGTAGAGTGAGAGGGGCTTTTTCTGAAAATAGGAGAAACAAGTCAGGTATGCAAAGCATAAGGTCAGAGAAGAAGTCCACGTATGCAGAGGACTGATGCTTGTGCTGAAGGGGCAGAGAATGGCTATAGTCCCTACCACCTGAATTGCTCCACTAGTGACCCTGTTGCGGGAAGAGCAGGAGAGGAATAAGGCCTGTTTGCGGCCCCAATCCCCAAAGTGTGCGTTCGCAGAAGGGGCCATATGACCTGGTCAGGCAGGAGGGACATTGCAGATGTAAGTTTTGGTTGCCCCCAAAGTCTGCATCTTTCTCTTAGTTGTTTCAAAACAAACTGTGAACCTACAGGTGAGCCCATTTAGTTTTGGGACATTGCACAATGTTTATTTCATTACAGAATTTGTCCAATGAGGTTTATTTCTAGAATATCTATTTCAGACTCAACTTTTAAGATACTGCTGTCTTGTTTGCAATGGATATCGAAGTCTGAAGTCAGCAAGTAAAAGTGCTTGGCAACTTAGAAAAACTGCATTTATTTCACCCAGTGCAATGATGGCTTGCAGTTAGCAAAGAAAAAAAAGCTGTGTCATGCCACTGATGGGAGCTTCAGAAAAATCAGATACAGAGAGAGAAAAAGGAAAGAGAAGCCATATCATGGGAACACTGAGGTTCTCTTTCTGAATCAAGTCTCTTTTGTTTCCTTATTCGTATTGTGCCAGAAACTTGCAAGTTTTTCTTAAGAACAAAGAAATTAAGTGAACTTAAATAGAGCTGGCTATCCCTCTAGGTACCATTGGATACATTTCAGTGTAATTTATCACTGAAAAGTGAAGGATGTTTGCTATAAAGCAGACAAAAAGATGGTATTAACATAGTAAGTGAAAGAAACATACCCCCCCTTAGCTGTAGTATTGGGCTACTGCACTTTGGACATGACTGTTGCAGGACAAGGCGTTCCCTGTTCTGAGCATGCCCTGGGCAGAGAACACAGAAAACCACTTCTTCACAAACGCTGCCTCTGCTGAGCAGAGGGATGGGATAGGCTATTTTGTACTTTCTCAAAGTGAGCTGCCCTACAATGAGCCTGGAGCTTTGGTGGGAACTGCTGCCCTCCTGACAGAGGATGGGGTGTGAAGAGTGGCCAGGTGACTGCTGCTGTTTAAACATATTTCGTCATCACGTTGTATCCGCTTAAGCGAGAAATTTTATGTTGTTATGTAAAGCAATTTGAAAACTGATTTCTTTATGGCATTCTTGCTTTTCTTTGTCATCTAGTCAATCTGTGTAGGCCACAGTTAGTACCAGTAGAGTATGTGGTTTCCTTCTTCTGTGAGAATCAGGGCCTGGCACCCTTACAAAGACCTTGTCGTTAGTTTATAACTGAGCAGCCACAGGCTTGTTCTTTTAGGACTGGGTTGCATTTTTTCCCCCCTCTTTTTCCACCTCCCTCCCCCCACCCCTTTCCAGCCTCTTCTGTGTTACTCCTACATAGGGGTTGGAGGGAAAGGGCACTGTACTGTTAGTGCAAAATTAAGCTATAATCTGCTTTTTTCTGTTGAGCTGCATTGAGGAAGAAGTGAGGTAATATAGATTAGCTGTAATATTTGACATACAGTACTGAGCAGAAAGTTCATGTTAAATGTGAATGGGACACTTGATCACAAAGTGACCACGTTTCCTAATGGTCTTGTGTCCTAATAATGTGCTTGAGCAGTTACTAAACAGAGGAGACAAGAGCACTCGTAAGAAAAGTTACCCAAAGAAGACCTTCACTAATTTTCGAACTGGAAAGCTGCACTGGTGCAAAAATCAGGATGTCAGGGTTGATGGTCCAGTCTAGTTAATTCTGGAATTCTTTTTTTTTTTTTAACACCCCCACCCCCTCTACCCCCCCCACCTTCATCAATTTCTAATCTGAAAACAAATTTAATTATTTTCATCATTTAATTTGGAACTGAGCAGGACTTCTCTCTGTCTTCAGAATGATGAGGACAGAAAGCTCATTTATCAAAGCTTTGCAATGAACAAAGCCAGAGCAGAGCAGCATAGGCATAATTAGCAAGGAAAAAATGGAACTTGTGGCTTGATGTTGATGGCTGCAAAATGTGCCACAAAGGAAACAAAGCTTTGAGAATGCTTTGAACAGAAAACCAGTCTCATGGGATCAACAATCCCATGCCAGAGTGTAAATTCACGGTAAGATGAATAAGCTCCACCTATCATGATGACCAAAAGCCATGCTTCTGCAGCAGTGTAGGATCTTCTGGACGTGTACTGGAGTTGTTTGGGGAGGGAGGAGCCGGTTTACTTATTTATTTTCTCCAGGAATGCTCCAGTTGGATTGAGCATTATTGTTATTGCTGGTTTTATAAATGGCAGAAGTGTGTGCCGCAAAGCGGTTTGTCCATAGTGAAATAGCATGCATTTGTCTGAGCTGCCTGTCATCAACTTCTCCCCATAGAAGACCCCAAGGGCTAGACATATGTATTCACATGTATGATCACAAACCTACTGTACCTTGTCATGCAACTGAGCTCAGTGTTATGGGCAGCACACCTGCGTTCTTACCCCAACATTCCTTAGGAAAAGTAAACCGAAATTCCATTTGATTGCTTCTATCAAAACCCCTTCATAAAACATCCAGGGAAACAAACTTTTAAAAAGGTGTGTCTTTTCCCTGGAAAGTGTTTCTTTTACCATATTCACGTTTTTGTTTTCCTGTTGACTTAAAAGTCTTTAATACTCAACTCCTTCAAAAATGTGCTTACATATTCTACAGTCAGGTGTTGGACTAACCAGTAACAGAGTTTCAGCACATACAGTGGAAGATATCTTGAATAAGAATAAATAAAACCTCTCTCCTGAATAATTGGATGGAAACAGCTGGAGAGTGGGTTGCAATCCTGCTCAGTGGCAGTCCTAGCAAGGTCAGTGAGGGTTACTACAAAACCCTCTGAGACTCCTGTTTTTTAAATACTGGTGGCAAGATTTAAAGCAACAAGAAGGAAAGGAAATGGATCTCAGTGCTACATCTATATGAAAAACAGCTGAATGAGTGAAATACCAATCTGTTTCTTAAATATTGTGAGAGATGAGAAATTCAATTACCTTACACTGCTTTATTATTGATGTCTTATTTTACATGGCTAACCTGCATTGGTCAAGTCAGCAAAACAAACATATGATTTAATGAACCTGTTCACATTTTTATGGATAAAAACATCTCATTTTAGTGCAAACTGGTTGAGGGTTGAACGGTATTTATAGACAATCAGAAGTGATTGCGTTACTGTCCCTTTGTGAGTTACTGCTAGTCAGAACATTTATTTCATTGACTGTGTACCTATTCTTTGGCTAGCGTGAGAGCAAACCAATATTAATTAATGGATTCATATTATCTTAGGACAAGATACTTAGTTCTGCAATTTTGGTGAACTAAAAATATGAAACTTAGAGCAATAACATGGTACGTCATGGAAATTTCCTGCTTCTGAATGCTTATGAAACAATAAATTTTTCAAGACACATGACTGGTCATCTGGAAGATAATTTGTTCACAGTATTGAAAAAAAAATTAACTTCTTTAAATATACCAAGTATTAAAATGTTTACGTGTTACATTTCTTGATTCGTATGTGTGTTTACAGATTACACATGTGGTAGAACTCATCTGTGTAATACCAAGCTTGAATTCAGAAGCTTGCTAATTCATTTCAGTCCAGAAATTTTCATGGTGGTCTTAGTGATGTAACTGTGCTGTATTCCTGCTTTTTTTTTTTTCTTGAATATCTTTAGGCTTTTCATCTACTGTAAATAGTTGTGAAAAGGAAAACTTTGATATAGTTGCCATCACAGAGACATGGTGGGATGATCCGTACAATGGAGCGCTGCACTGGTTAGCTACCAGCTCTTCAAGAGAGATAGGCCAGGCAGGAGAGGAGGGGGAGTGACTCTGTGTGTTAGAGAGGCTTCTGATTGTCTGGAGATCAACAATGGTGATGAAAGGGTAGAAAGCTTATTGATCAAAATTATGGCGAAGGCCAACAGGGCTGACATCACAGTAGGAGTCTGCTATAGACCACCCACCCAGGAAGAAGACGTTGACAAAATATTCTACAAACAATTAGAAGTCTCACGATCACAGCCAGTTTATAGCAGAAGAACCCACACAGTTCTTGTGGGTGACTTCAATCTACCAGATGTCTGCTGGAAATTCAATATAGCAGTGAGGAAACAGTCCAGGAGGTTCCTAGAGTGCGTGGAAGACAACTTCCTCACACAGCTGGTGAGGGAACCAACCAGGGAATGCTCCCTGCTGGACCTGCTGTTCACCAACAGAGAAGGACTTGTGGATGATGTGAATGTTGGAGGCCATCTTGGACATAGTGACCATGAGATGATAGAGTTTTCAGTCACAGAAGCAGTAGGGAGGGGGGTCAGCAGAACTGTTGCCTTGGATTTCCGGAGGGCAGACTTCAACCTTTTTAGAAGAGTGGTTGGAAGGGTCCCTTGGGAGGCGGTCCTGGAGGGCAAAGGGGTCCAGGAAGCCTGGACAACTCTGAGGAGGGAAATCTTCAAAGCCCAGGAGCAGGCTGTCCCAGTGAACCACAAGACGAGACGCAAGGGCAGAAGACCAGACTGAATGTCCCAGTGAACCACAAGACGAGCCGCAAGGGCAGAAGACCAGCCTGGCTGAACAGAGAGCTCTGGCTAGAGCTCAAGAAGAAAAAGAAAGTCTATGACCTATGGTCACTCATGAAAACTACAAGGATTCTGTGAGACGGTGCAGGGAGAAGATTAGAAAGGCAAAAGCCCAGCTGGAGCTTAATCTGGCTGCTAATGTAAAAGACAATAAAAAGGTTTCTATAAATACCTTAACAGCAAAAGGAGGGTCAAGGAGACTCTCCATCCCTTGCTAAATGCAATGGGAGAAATAGTGACTAAAGATGAAGAAAAGGCTGAGGTACTCAATGCCTTCTTTGCCTCAGTCTTTAATGGTCGGACCAACTCACTGGGTGCTTGGCTTCTAGAACCAGATGGTGGGGATGGAGAGCAGCATCAAGGTTCCATTCAAGAGGAAACAGTAAGTGAACTGCTTCACAGCTTAAATGTGCAGAAGTCTACGGGGCCAGATGAGATCCACCCAAGAGTTCTGAGGGAGCTGGCAGGGGTCATCGCCAACTTTGCATCATTTACCAACAATCCTGACTTACAGGGGAGGTACCAGCTGACTGGAGGTTGGCAAATATGACACTGATCTACAAGAAAGGCCGGAAGGAGGACCCAGGGAACTACAGGCCTGTCAAACTGACCTCAGTGCCAGGGAAACTCATGGAGCAGATCGTCTTGAGAGTCATCATGCAGCATATACAGAATAGTACGATGATAACGCCCAGTCAGCGTGGATTTATGAAGGGCAGGTCTTGTTTGACCAACCTGATCTCTTTCTACGACAAAGTGACCTGTTTAGTAGACGAGGGAAGAGCTGTAGATGTTGTTTACCTGGATTTTTGCAAAGCCTTTGACACTGTTTCCCAAAACATT
>NW_010414525.1:36788-37069 GCF_000710305.1 Buceros rhinoceros silvestris
CTCGGTGTTGGGTCCTGTTCTCTTTAACATCTTTATCAATGATCTGGATGAGGGGATCGAGTGCACCCTCAGCAAGTTTGCAGATGACACTAAATTGGGAGGTAGCATTGATCTGCCTGAGGGTCAGGAGGCTCTGCAGAGGAATCTGGACAGACTGGATCGATGGACTGAGTCCAATGGTATGAAGTTCAGTAAGGCCATGTGCCAGGTCCTGCACCTGGGCCACAAGAACCCCCTGCAATGTTACAGACTTGGGTCAGAGTGGCTGGAAAGCTGCCCAG
>NW_010414526.1:0-1682 GCF_000710305.1 Buceros rhinoceros silvestris
ATTTCCAATGTCAAATGTAATGCAAATTATTTCTATAATCACAGTGGATCTTTAATTACTTAATGATATAATTTAAATTCTGTTTTCCTAATGAGTGATGCAAAATATTTGATCATAGTGTTTTTCATGTGTGATCTTTATGTTAGTGTTTAATGCTTACATAATTATGTAACCTATTTAAATACGAAGTTATGTTATTTAGCTAAGTGACCTATTACTGAACCAAATTCCACTACTAAAATGGAGATATAAACAAAACTCTCGTATTTTATTGCTGATTTTTTTTTTACTCCCAGAACAAGGTTAAGAAAATAGCATGACCAATTTTAGCTGACAATAAATAACACGTTGCTAATTCTTGTTCTTTTAAAGTATTTTTAAAATGATGAAATATTCATCGTTAAGTTGGTTTATCGTACAAGAACTCGCACTTCCTTGGTACTGATATGTTCTTGACACATCTATTCAGGTCTATGTGCACCTGGAGCTCGTGTCAGCAATATATGCAAGCCTTTGTATAATGCAGATCTAAATATACAGCAAATTTATTTTCTTCCCTAGTTTGTCTTATTTCTGTTTTAAACAAGAATTATGTTGCACAGTACTTTTCATTGAACTAGGCACAATAATCTAAAGCCTCTCGAAGCTGAGGTTACCCCAACTTTCCATACATTCATTACATAGTTCAGTAAAACAATCTTTCTTAAGAGAGTGTAACTACTGCTTCATAGTTTGGGGGGTGGAAGGTGGGGCGTGTTCTGTTTTGTTATTGTTTGTTTTTTTATGTAAGAAGTCAATGTCAAAAATAAAGAAAATTGCTTACATAAAAAATCAACTAGAACTCATCGACTAATGGTATTTAACCATTCTACCAGGAAAAGGAAAAACCTTGTGTTTTTATCATTGCTTCTGAGGAACAAAGATGAAATATACATTAATTACTTTTTTCTTTCAGCTCAGAAAAAGTAGCCAGAAACTGAAGGAATTTGTTTCATAAATTTTCAAAGTAAATTGAAAATTAATTAATAGATTTCTTAATTCACATTTGTGTTAGTATTCCTGAACTACTCTACCAGATGAATTGCAGGTATTTCAAAAAGTCAAATATTTCATCTTTCAACACAGTGAGATATTAATTTATTAGATCACGGTTAGTAATCACTTTGTTGTGTTGTATAAACATCTTTGTAAAAAAAAAAATTGTAAGATTTAATCATGAAAGTGGAAGGTTTCTGGGTTGTCTAACCACAACAGAAAGCTCTAGCTGTCTTAGCCGCAAAGTAGTTGATTTGTGAATTGTTACTCTTGTGTTTGGTGTTATGAGAAACCATGTTCTCTCAAAGAGCTATAGAATATTTGGATGTAACAATTCAATTAAAGATCAGAAATGTTCTGAAATATAGTGTCTATCTATCTTATTTTTACTATTGGAAAATTACATGATGAATGTAACCAACCACAGTTATGAATGGGCAGTACAAGGGAGTATAATTCTGTGGGAGAGTCATGGATTTCTAGGTATCCAATCACGTGTGCAACTATGTCTACTACTGTAAGAAAAAGAAGTGCATAAAGACTAAATATAACTTGTATCAGCTATAAAATTAAGATACGCATGCTTTAAATGAAATTGACTGACACCATTAACGGTTTTTAAAAAGTCTTTATGACAAATAAGTTTT
>NW_010414526.1:1809-13676 GCF_000710305.1 Buceros rhinoceros silvestris
TTTCCCTACCACATTCACATATTGCATATTGTTGTACAGAAAGTGAGAGGGAGGAGGTAAAGGAAAAGGGGAGAAATCCTATAGCTGGTAAATGTAGTTTAATATAGAGAAAACGAGATATGGAGACCACGACCTCCTTCTGACTCAGTGAGTTTCCCAACAGGCAAGAATGAAGACTGAGTCCTTCTCAGGAGGGTTGAAATTAGAGCTAAATGGTAGCTAGCAAAACCAGCATATGAATATACGCTTGAGTTTGAATGAATCAGTGTAGGTTGTTCACAAAGTGATGTCATCATCACAGGGAAGATGAGAAAGTTTTAATGTGGAAACAAATCCATATGGGAAGAAGACAATATGGTTAGTTTAACCTAGCATTTTGCATTAGGTTTTCTGGAATAACAGTGGGAAAAGAAGCAAAGATCTGTCCTCTTACTTTTTTGCACCTCTGTGTTGCTTTAATAGAATAAAGGAAAAATAAATAGGATAAATAGGATGTGTCAGGATGCACAGTCCTCTTTTTACCTATCGATGTGTCCAGACCTGGAAGAATGATAGTAAAGTACCCTCAGTTTCCTAGCTGACCTAGAACACTGCAGTAGCTCTAGCCAAATTAAAACACCCATCTTAAAATACAATCTTTATCACTAGCTAGAAATCTGTCACAGATTATCAGTGACATTTTCCTTTAAAAATCATGCAGATTTTTGCCCATTTGTCCTAGTAAAACAAACACTCACCTGTCACTGCTGCTTTTTTCTTACATTTGCCATATATAGAATCATACAGTTGTTTTGGAAAAGACCTTTAAGATCATCAAGACCAAGTGTTAACCCAGCACTGCCAAGTCACCACTGAATCATACATAAGGTATTGAAAGTCGTAGCAAAATGCTTCATCTACTTTTTAAACTTTTTAAAAACTATTAGTTGTATGGTAGTTTAAAAGAGTAGGAGAAGCATTTTTCCATGGCTTTTCAACTGTAAAAGATGCTTCCTCTAAATCCTCTTTTAGAGCCAAATGTTTATCAACACTATTATGCAGTATCAAATAACTTTTTAATAGTAATTTTCATAAGTAGTATTTCTTGTTTAATTACTACATTTTACTGATCTATTTTTTAATTAGTTTAAAGCTAACAGAACTGGCATATGATTTTTAAATTACTATTTAATATTTTATGCATTTAAAATAATTAATACAATTTAGAGAACAAATCTTTATCTTCATTAGTATCATTCAGATAATCTTTTCAGAAACTTTTTGCAAAGTAGAATCAAATTATTTGCCTAAAGATTCTTCTAAAGGCGGAAATTTTCTAGAAAAGTTTAACTTAAAGTGATCAAACAATGAAGCATTTGTTCTAAATAGCTCATTATACAATTTGAAGCCTGTCCAGTGCTTACATTTCTCCCTGAAAATTCATTTAATTCTCAGAGAACTGCACAGTAATCTTACACATTTATTTTTAAAACTATGAAATCAACTTTATACACTGGCAAAATGCAGGGCAGGTACTTTTAATAAGCTTGAGAGTATGAGTCTGTAATAACCTCTCACATTTAGGAGAACTTTTCTCCTTATGAAAGACCCCAATCACTTCTACATTCTCTGCTCAGACTGGAAAAAACATTCTTGAAAGGTGAGTCGATGTGTACAGGACTGATTTGCAGAAGAGATCAACACAACAGCACTGTTGACTTATTTTGTAAAGATAAAACCTGTTACGATAGCATCTCTGACAGACATGACGTAGATGGAAATTGGGTAGAGAAGGCCAAAATGGTCTATTCACAACAGCAAACAATGGACAGCATAAAAACAAATGCAATGACCTTGGGCTTAGCCTATTTTTGCTCAGGCTAAAGTGCTGCAAGTATGTAAGTGTTCTAATGTAGCCATACTTCTGAAAACTAAGTTGTTTTACATTGAGCAGCCTGCAGGCTTTATTTACATTGCCAAACAAAGCAAAACAAAACAAACATTAAGAAAACTTATTCTCTATACTCAGCATGTTATTCATTCCATTGCTCCCAAGGTTGCTTTGCACCAAGTAAGATCTTCTCGTCTTCCAGATGAAGATTTATCTAATTGCCTCCTAGTCCCCATCCTGATTTCCTATTACACTTCATTCATAGCTGTACAAATACTTTTCCCTGCCTCGCTAATCCTTATCACTTTCTCCTATCCTCTCTCTTTCATGCTGACCTTTGTTCCCCTAGATAACAACAAAATTACAGATGGATGCTTAATACCTAGAAAGGAATAATTCCATAGCTTTGTCAAGCTAATATGCAAAAATTTGTTTTTTATAGTGTTTATGCATACATTTCTCAGATGTCATAAATTGGATTGTAAACACTTTGTAGAAAATCCTGGCATTGCTTCGTAAACTCTTGGCGGTTCCTTACACATTGCACAAATGAAAAGAATCTTGCAAAAGCTGTATGCCTCAGAGAAGTCTGCAAATAACATTTGCTATGTGGATTTTTTTGCGACTTCATAATTTTATCAAGTAGGTTTATTTCTTTTTTTTCCCCTTCTCTTCAGTTTCTGAGAAGGTTTCATTATTTTGCTGCCATAGAAGTATCTTTGAGATAAATTGTATAATAGTGATATTCAGCACTTTCAATAACAAAGATTCTTCACAAGTACACCTCTTCAAAATACGTAGCAGCCAATGAAAAGATTTCAGAAATTACCTTCCTAGTAGCTTTCAAGATTAAAATTAAGCTATCAGTTGTTCCAAAATGGTATTAGAATTAGATTGTGTTGCCTTGGGCATTATTTTATTTTAAATGTTATCATTTTCTGTCATATATTTGATGTGTCATGTTTGATTTAAAATAATTGATTTTCTGACACTTTTTAAAATGAACAAGTCAGGATAAAGCATTGTAATTTTTCACTATAGACTGGATACTGGATCACTTTTTGTGATATTTTGGTAAATTAATTTAAAAAGATATTAGAACGTACAATGAAAATAACCTTTTTTGTGTGTGACACTGAACTTAAAAAACCCTATTTAATTCTTGGATTAGTATTATATCTGTATTTAAAAAAAACCCAAGAAATAGAATCATAAAATGGTATGAGTTGGAAGAGACCACCAAAGATCTCCTAGCCCAGTTGCTCTGCCATAAGCAGAACATATTCAACTAGACTAGGTTGCTCAAAGCCCCATCTAACCTGGCCTTGAACAATTCCCGGGAGGGGGCATTCACAACTTCTCTGAACAATGTGTTCCAGTGTCTCACCACCCTCATCACAAAACCCATCTTATTTACCCTCAGTCTAAATCTAAATCCTTTGCCTTCACTACAGGCCCTTAGGAAAAGTCTTTCTACATCTTTCTTATAAGCCCTTTTAGAAATTGAAAGGCTACAATAGGGTCTCCTCGGAGACTACTTCTCTCCAGGCTGTACAACTCCAACTCTCTCAAATTTTCTTGGCAGGTGTTCTAGCCCTCTAATAATTTTTTGTGATCCTCCTCTGGAAACTGTTCTAACACGGCCATGTCTTTCTCGTACTGGTGACCCCAGTTCTAGGCGCAGGACTCCAGGTGGGATCTCACCCCAGGAGAACAGAGGGGCAGAATAACCTCCCTCGACCTGCCATGCGTGTTTCTTCTAACGCAGCCCCAGATTTAACTGGCTTTCTGGGCTCCAAGTGCACATTGCCAGGCCATGTCCACTATACTCCCAGGACTGCTGGGCTGTAGGGCTGCTTTCAATCCATTCACCATGCAGTCTGTATTGATAAATCAATAATATAATCAAAATTTGCCTATTATAATATAGTTATGCTATTTGGTGGAGGTGGTTGTCAATTTTTACTTTTTGAAACTTAGACCATCATTCAAATTTGGCTTTAGAAACAAACAAACAAAAAAAAGCTGTCCCACAAAACATTTTTTCAGGTGTCCAATGATTCACCCAGCTGGATGTTGCCACCAGGCAAAATATAAAAAATATCATATAGCTATATCTGCAAATTGATGCTAATAATCTCTAACAATAAATAAATATATACGTAAAACCAGAAGCAGCGGTAAACACACGTAGTCTTGTGTGGTATCTTGGGACACATAAAATCCAATCCTGTATGCAAACACAGGACAGTATTTCCAAAGGATTATACACAGTACTTAAATATACCTAATTCTTAATTTTCACTTCACCAACAGAAAAAAGAATGCATGTTTCAAACTGGAAGAAGACAGTCTGCATCATCAGGAGTAAACTATGGTACAACTTACAATATCAGGTATTCTCATAGAAAGGTTTTAGTAATTTTCCTGCTACTTTAAATATAGCATATTTTAGATGCACACCTTTAAGAAAGATCACAACTTCCCAAATAATTCCACAAACCAAGACAACTGGCAATTACACCATTGTTTAAGTGGTAACATATTCCCTCATGTGTAGGATTAAGTTTAAATATAAATAAATTCAGGTACATGTTCATATCCACTACACTTATCCAGTCCCATCGCTAGGTAAATGTTAGACGCTCAACCAACAAACAAAATAATCGAATAATCAACTATAGCAACTGTAGCTGCTCTCACGGATGTCAAAGCTTACAGATTAGTGCTGATGTGTTTCAGTGACCTATATTTTGTTTTGGTATCAAGTATTTATCTCAGAATCTCACAAGTTTTGCTATATTCACACCATATTTATTTACCCGTATTTTACTATTTTTTCTAATATTAAAGTAATAGTTTAACATAATGCCTTCATTTCATATGTTCCTAAAAATCTTTTGATTCTTTAGACCAACATTTGATTTGAGTCTTTTACTCAAATCAAAATGTTCTGGATTTGAGACAAAGTTGTCCCAGGTCTCTTTAGTTAGCCCATTTTGAGATTACGTGTCTTTTGGTCAGTTAAACTTCTAACACACTTACAGCTATTATCACCTGTGGTTTGTGTAATAAAGTCAGCCCTTTCTAAGTGAACTAAGATCCCTGAACTGCACAATGGCTATGCATCTAAGTCATTTTCTCCTTAACGAAGTTCGAAGAGTGGAAGATCTGTCCTACGAGAGACTGTCATTGATATTAAGTATTATTAACAACAGTACTGTTCCTACAATTGAGTGAACATCAGGCATTTTACAGAGCATGGTATTTTTGCTACTAAGCTCAATAGTCCCAGGATTTCAGGCATTTTATTAAACTGCTTTTTCTCAGCAGGTTCTTTCTACCATACTTATTCATTATTCCTTCTTTCGTTCTTTACCCCAAGGAAAGTCTAAGCCAAAATTCCTTCTTGCCATGGAAGTATCAGGGAACCCATGCTGCTGGTAATGTGGCCTGCAGATGATAGCCTCTGGAACAACCTGTCCTCTCTCAGAAGCCAACCAATAGATATACTACTAAGTGAATGTGGTTCCACACCTTTTCTATTCTGTCGGAAGAACTCCACCCCAGGTAGATGCTCAGAGATGTCAGGTATACCTTAACCATCTGGTCCATCCTGGAGCTTTACAGCAACATGAGCTTGTCCCTGGTTTAAAAACGAAAGACAGCAAAAGCAACAATTGCTTCTGAAAGGAGGTTTTTCTCCTTCAAGAGTTAAACAAAAGAAACTAAAGTGTTCAAGCTGAGAATGAACGGAGGGCTTAACACACCACTTGTGGCTGCAGGCAAAGAAGCAGGCTTGACTACAGGGAGAGAAAATATAATTTAATTAAAACCACAAAACCCACAAATCATCACTTAAATTAGGGTAGGACAGAGACAAAGAGAGAAGAGTGAGTCTTAAATACATAAATACATATACCTTCCCTCCATTCCACCCCTCCACTTACTATGAGCCCTCACACAGTGGTCAGCATCGGAGGTGCTGGTGGAAATACAGGAGGTGGGGAGGGGGGCACTCCTTTTAACCTCTTGCATAAGTTCCAGGCTGGTCTGTGGGACAAACTTCTCAGTACACGTAGCCCTCTTGCCCCACAGGAGACAGTTCAGCACTGCCACCCCCGTTAAATAAACGTCACCGGTTGGCCAAGGCTGGCCAATTACGGGACGGACTCTCTCTCTAATTAGCCACCCCTCCCTTTTCCAGGAGAAAGGCTTAATAAAAGCAATAAGAAGGAAAAAAGTTTGTGAAGCCTCTGTTTAGTTTAGGAAACAAAAACAGTTTTAATAACAATAGAAAGATACTGTATACAGAACAACAAGGTATTAACAAGTTGATATAGGACCGAACCAGGTGCGGTGAGGTAGAAGGTGGTGGTGGTGTGTGTGTGTGTGTATGTGGGGGGGTGTTGTGGAGTGATGTGGGCATGACCCAGGCAGAGAAGAAGTCTAATTATCCTGCTGTCAATCAGCAGCAGGAGGTGTGTCATTTGGGAGGAGACAGAGAGTCTTGGTCAGTAGCTGATTGGAGGAGAGTGACAGCACATGGCACAGCCAGGCCAGAAGTGGCTGGGCTGGGAGTGACAGAGGCAGCCCACATGCAGAGCAGGGCCAGCAGAGTGATGGCAGCAGGGTGGCAGGAGCACACAGCATCAGCTGGACTGTCGATCAAAAAGATGTCAGCAGTTGCGGCTGCCAGGACAGCGTGTGGAGCGGTGGCACAGGGTGGCGTGGAATGGCAGATGGGAAGGAAGCAGCAGCGCCAAGTGGCAGGGAAAAAAAGGTTGCAGTCCCGCCTGCACACCGTTCAGATTACATGGATAAGGTATTCCATGACCGCCATCTCCCCTTACTTTCGAACCGATACAGTCACAAAGTAGGTAACAATAATAATATGATAATGTGAATAATATAATCAATATAGTATAGAGCATTCCTGTAGAAATTAACAAAATTTCACAAGCACGTACGTCAAAATAAAATACAGGGCTAAAAGATTAAGAAATATTGTCCATTAGAGTCATAGGAAGCTGTACTACACATCTTACTTAAGATAAAATTATTAAAAATTACAGAGTTCTCATATTTAATTTTGATTTGATTATAAGGAATTGTTCCATTTGATCTGTCTCCCCAGCAGAGATTCTTCAAATCTTACTGGATAAGCAGTGCACTTTAGGGGATCTGTTCAAGCTAAAATGATTGTTACCTCAAATATTTGAAAAAGAGCATCTTATGACAAAAACAGTCTTGCTTTTTTTTCCCTCCATTTTATTCTCTGAGTTTTTTTCTATGAATTTTATGATATCTCTACTGACTCACACAGAAGTCTCATTGGTTTTATCTCTTAATAGATGCAGCTCAAAAATATGTTTATCTGTAGCTGTGGATTTTGCAATTATTGTTAAAATAATTTGTACTTTTAGAGTTAGTAGTAGTCATAGAGAGTTCCCACCTTGTCATCTGTAGTGTTCTCCTTCCCAATAAAAATTAGACTAAATTTTTATATCCATCCTTTAAACAAACCCAACACCAAACTATATTGCTTAAATGAACTAAGTTTCATTAAAGACAGCTGTTCATTCTAGCTGCTATAATGATGCATTTTTGTTAAGGAAGATCAACCAGATTAGGGAACATTGCATGTAGTTTTATTTAGTGTGCATGAGTATCAAGAATTACCAGGGATATTTAACATTTGCTTCTGCAAAGTCCTCTTAGGAAACAAGAAAACAAAAAAGTCTTCAGTGAAACACCATTATTCAGAAATAAAACTTTGCCTGTTGAAGTTAGTCACTGACATCCCCTCAAATCCCATAGAAAATACTTTTGCCTCTTGTGACCATGAATTATCAGGAACTCCCTTTTCTCTCTTTCTCCAGTCCTTAAAATCTTTGAATTCTCCTTAACAGGTGTTTTATGAGGATTTCGAGTACACAGCCTTTGGAATATATGTGTGGAAATTGTGCACAAAGGGCTAAGCTGCTTGTGAGCATGCGATTCCTGTGTTAATTTTAAGGCTGGATAGTCCTTGAGCTGTCATAAATAATGGCTGAAGGAGGAAGTCTCGTAGAAATAAGACGACCCTATTTTGGTTAAAAAAGAAAGAAAGCAAACATTGAAGGTCCCAGTATCTGAGCAAAGACCTCTGCCTAATCAATGCCCCTCAACATGCTAAATGAGCCTAAAGCAGTACTGGATAAACACGCATGACTCTGTTATTCAAGACTCCACCCAAATCATGCTAAAAGCCACCTAAGAGGCAGAGACAAACAAAATGAGACTATAAAAAGCTGTAAGAGGAAACACCTCTCTGGAAGGAAAAGGCTTAAGACTTATTGGCAGTGGGGGGGTTGGGGGGGTGTGGGTGGGAAGGAGAGACAGGAGGGCTGATGCTCTGTACTTGTGTTCCTCCACCCAAGACAGGGATCACCTCCTTGGTAAGAGTCGCCAACATATCATGAAAATACCCAGGACAGCTTTCTTTTTGCTAGCATTACTATTATATATTGCTTATTTGACCTGTTGCAATGAATGTATTTATCAATTCTGAAACTGTTATATTCGTCACTTTAATAGACTTTTACTGCTTTTTGGCTTTGCAAGACTGTTTCAGTGAAAGTGCATTCAGCCTCTGGCAGTCAAACACTGAACTTAAACTCTGTTACTTTAGCCAGACTCTTTCAATGCAAGCCCTTTGGACTCTGGCTGGTGAAAGTTAAAATTCTACCTTTAACATGACAATATGTTACGAAGCCCACTGGGGAACAAGTTTCTACGAGTTCCCACATTTACCTGCATGTAGAATTACTTCATCTGCTGACATTTTTCAGCGGATTAGAAATAGGCAACTGCTTAAGTAAGCTTACTAAACCCAGAACTGAAACACACTGCACTCCAGTACGGCCTTTTTATCTGAGACCACAGAATGTTGAGGTTTTTACCATTGCTAGCAGTGGACTACAGAGATAAAAGTTCACCAAAATTCTCTAAACTAGGCAAATTTAAAATTAAATCTGAAATTATAAAAATTGGGATTTTTTTTTTTTTAAAAAAGGGATAACTAACTTGAGAAAGGATAAATGCAAAATGGCTAAACAGCAGAGTGAGGAAGATTATTAGAAAATAGAGGTTATGCTTCAAAAATCTGGACACAAGTCCAAATGCCTGCAATAGGGAGAACCAAACTGTGGCAAATTAAATGGAAAAACACAATAAGACAGCCCAAGAGATCACGTTTTAGCTAGAGAAAAGAGTCAAAATCAGTAAGAACTTTTCCTCCAAACGCTTGAGGTGCAAGAACCCTGTCAGTCTGTCTATAGCACCAACTCCCGATCAAGCTGTAGAAAGAGCATTCAGAAAAGATAAGTTTACTGTGGAAACATTCAAGGTATTCTTTGTTCATTGCAGAATAAATTTGGAAGATTCCCATGCCAGCAACTTCACCGTGAGAACTCTGGGGATCTCTTTGAATGTAAGGCAACTGCAGAAGTTATCTAACAAACAGATAAAAACAGTGGTAATAAGTTACTAGGAGGAGACAGCATTTATTGAAAGAGTTCTGAAAGAATTCAAGGATGAAATATGAACTTTGACTTGTCACTTTCTGTTTATTGATAGTGAAGATGAAGACGATATAGGTATACGAATCCTCTGCTCTTATTTATTGATTTATTTTAAGGTTTGCAAAGATACCTAATCATCAGGCCCATGAGCCTGACATCTGTTTGAGGCAAACTATGAGAAACAACATTAAGGAAGAGAGCAAAAAATACATGATGAACATGAAGGGAAGTAACCCATGTACTCAGTAAATAAGAAACTGTATCTGCACATGCTTAAAGATGTCTGTCAAAAGTTTTGAGGGAAACAAGGATGTTCCAAGACTTGGATTGGCTTACATACAAGGAACAACTGAGCAGGCTAAAATTCTTCGTTCTGGAAAAGACTGAATTCCTATCGTGTTTTACTAGAGGACTTACAGAGAAATCATAATCATGAGGATTACTTGTTCACCATTGCTTTAACAACTGCAGTTAAGTGGAATCAACTGGTTCAGAACAAAGAAAAGAGTGTACTTCCTCAGAGTACTCCTGTGGTAAAACTGTGGTACTGGTTCCTAACAGACAAGTTCAGGAACGACTGAAATGTGTCTGGAAGAAACCCCCTGGAAAGTTACTAAATGCACACACACCAGCTGCCCAAAGAGGCACTGTGAAATGAAATTAGCTGGACACTGGAAAAATACAGAAAAAAGCAATACATGTTCTGTTTATAGGTACAGCTGTTCTGACACACAGTGCTTGAGAAATCACAGATGCGTTGTTGGGCAGTAAAAAACATGAGGGAAAAACAAAGGACTAGACTTAAAATAATTTGGAAAAATTTCTGAACAATATAAGAAAAAGTTTAAACATTTTTAATGCCTTAAATATTAAAAGTTAAGGAAAGTCAGATATAAGCCATAGTTTTGACCCTCTAACTCACTTCTCATTACGTGATCATTACAGAATAAGCCTGGATCCCTGCGAGTCAGCAAAACCCCATATCTCACTAAATACACCAGGTTGTTACGCTCTATAGGCCAAAACCAGGATTTACTCCTGGTTTAATTCATAAAGTGTTGGGGGAAGAGACTGTCTTCCGCGTCCAGAGAGACTGTAGTTGATGGATTCTCCTCTTCCTTTACCTTAGTAATGAGCAATATACTCAAAATCTTTTCTCTTTTAGCTCACAACTGACAATTATCAATTTATCAATTATAATCTTTTTCACTAGATCGTAACTTCTGTTGCAGGGTATTAAACTGTCCTTTCTTCTTATAATGTTACAATGGGCATCAGGCAATCAGATGGCAATGTCCTTCATTGAATGGTGTTCCCTGTTGACTTAGCTCTGCAACTTAGCCTTCTAGAGCTTCCAAAATTCACGAGAAACTTAGTCTTCCTATGTTTCAACTAAAGCACCAATGACCTTTAGAGACTAAGGGAAATTTGCAGTTAACTCTATCTTTTGCACTGGTGGTTTAGATGAACAACTATGAATCTTATACTGTTGTTTCTCCAGTATTCTTCAGTAATACTGTACATCTATTTTTTTTTTCCCCTCAAAGGAAATAAGTCAAGACTTCACTCACTGTGTCCTGGACTTTTCTCATTCTACTTCTTTTAATCAGACACAAGATTTCTGCACTCAACTCACACCCTGAACAACTGACATGACAGATAGGTTTGGGTGCACCAACTTCACTAAACTACCACATCAAAAATAGAATCACAGTATCATAGAACGATTTTGGTTGGAAGAGACCTTTAAGATCATCACATCCAACAGTTAACCCAGCACTGCCAAGTCACCACTAAATCATTCCCTCAGCACCACATCTACACGCATTTTAAATACTGCCAGGGGTGGTGACTCAACCACCTTCCTGAGGAGCCTGTTCTAATGCTTACATCCCTTTCAGTGAAGAATTTTTTCCTAACAGCCAACCTAAACTTCCCTTGGCACAACTTGAGCCCATTTCCTCTCATCCTGTTGCTTATTAATTGGGAGAAGAGACCAACACCCATCTTGTTACAGCTTCCTTTCAGATAAGGTCTCCCCTTAGCTTCCTTTTCTCCAGGCTAAACAACCCCAGTTCTCTCAGCCGCTCCACATAAGACTTGTGCTCTAAGACTCCTCAGCAGTTTTGTTGCACTTCTTTGGACATGCTCAAGCACCTCAATGTCCTTCTTGTAGTGAGGGACTCAAAACAAGACACAATAGTTGAGGTGCAGCCTCACCAGCTCCGAGTACAGGGGCACAACCTCTTCCTTACTCCTGCTGACCACACTATCTCTGATACAAGCCAGGATGCCATTGGCCTATTTGGCCACCTGGTAGACTTTTTCCATTCAACATCTGGATTCTGTTCAGTTCCATCATTAGGCATTTCTCCACCATGTTGGTAAGGTTTGACCAGGATGTGTTTAACATGTAAGTGCCCCCCCCACCC
>NW_010414527.1:0-809 GCF_000710305.1 Buceros rhinoceros silvestris
GTGTAGGGCACAGTTTGCCTTCACCTGGAGGGGTGTCCAGTACACCTGGACTCGACTGCCCCAGAGGTGGAAGCACAGCCCTACCATCTGCCATGGACTGATCCACGCTGCGCTGGAGAAAGGTGGAACGAGTCTTGTGGATGACATCTCCTGATCCCTTGACTAGTCATCCTAGGGCCTTGAAATCTTTCTTGATTGCCCTACGAGTCTTGTGGATGACATCTCCTGATCCCTTGACTAGTCATCCTAGGGCCTTGAAATCTTTCTTGATTGCCCTCAGGCTTCTCATTTGGAATTCATCACTACCTGCCTGAAAGATCAATAATGGATACTAATCTTAGGGCCATACCCGGGTGGGTTGTGGATGACATCTCCTGATCCCTTGACTAGTCATCCTAGGGCCTTGAAATCTTTCTTGATTGCCCTCAGGCTTCTTGTTTGGAGTTCATCATCACCTACCTGAAATAATAATAATAGTCTGAGGGCTGTACCAGGGTGGGGAGCTTTCTTGCTACATCTTTAACCCAGGCCCCAGGGAGGCAGCAGACTTCCATGTGAAGTGGGTCAGGTCTGCATATCGGGCCTTCAGTTCCCTTCAGAAGGTAGTCACCTATGATGATGACCAGTCTATTTTTCTTTATAGAAGTAGGTTTTATGCCGGACTTGGCTTAACTTAGCTCCAGTAATGCTTCTGCGCTTGGTGAGTCATCAGTCTCAGTATTGATTGGCTCCACTTGCAGGGCCTCATACCTGTTATTCAAGGGCACCTGGTAAAGTGTTTCTGGGGCAATGTGCCCCCTGTGTAGGGA
>NW_010414527.1:898-5922 GCF_000710305.1 Buceros rhinoceros silvestris
GTAGGGAAGGAGCTTGTCGCCATTGCCCTCCATCCTTCTGGTCTTTGTGTTCACTCTGATGGAGATGGACCCAGGGGTTCTCCATATTGTGCCCTTTATCTGCCTGCTGGACCTGCCTTACGGAAGGAAGGATGTTATTCCAATAATCAGTCTCTTCCTCGCGCTTCCTGATGCTCCTTAACTTGCTCACCTCCTCCTGGAACTCTGTGAGTAGGTAGAGGAGTTCCTTCACCTGGGCACACCCCCCACAGGTGTGCTGAGTGCTGCCCTCTTGAACTGGTGCGACAGCAGGGCGCACCCTATAGCCTGATGCCCGAGTGGCTGCATGTCTCCACTGGAGAGACTGATGGGCAGCTGCATCAGTCATGAAGGGTGCAGTTCTTAGAGAGGCTGCAACCTTCTGCCGGGTGGACCCCATCTCTTCCTGCTCTAATTGGTCAGTGCTGTCAGCACCCTTCCTGCGTGCCCTGTTGCATGAACTGCAGCCCACCACCACACCATGCTCTGTGTGCCCGCTCTGGTCATGGCGCTTCCTAACGGCTTGTTTTATAGCTCTGAGTGCGGTTGCTGTTACCCTGGCAACGCCCTTGCCCCCTCAGCCCCTCCCACAACATTCTTGTCTCCTGCAAGGGAAAAAAAATAATTAAAGGAAAAAACCATAATTATATTCCTTATAATAATTTATTTCTGAATCACTCTTTGAAAGTTAAAGGGCAACATTGTATCATAGTAATAGAGTTAACTGTGTTATATGGTTTTCAAAATGCCCTTAAACTGTACGCGTCATCTGAATGCTAATGATGTTAATGTAATACTGACTCTCATTGTAAGGGAATTTTTCATATACATTCACTCTCACTTATCTTCATTGCGAACTCAGGAATCCATGTTCAATATATGCCATTCAATCTTATTTAGATCTCTGTAGACATCCCTTTTGATCTCACCTGTGCTCTGCTCACTCCTGCTTATCTCCTAATGGCATTTTCAACATGATCATGTGTTTAAACTTTGCAAAATAGCAGTTCAGTTAAAGAGCCATAAACCACTGATTTTGTGGTACAGGAAAAAACATTCATTACATGTTTGGAAAAAGTCGGTGTGACTGTTGAAAATCATTGTTGCCTTGAGCAAGGGTGATCCTAGGTCTAAACCTTCAAACTTGGCACTTACAAATCTCCCTCTCCTAAAATCACCATGTACTGACCACAGTATGACCACTATCCACATATGCCTCGCAATAAGTAGCCTACTCTTCCATACAGAGATAAGAATTCCTCTGTTATCCTGTATGTTGGATCTAAGGTTGTTCATTGTACTTCATGTGGCTTTGGTAGGCATGATTCTGTAAGATGCAGCAACACCTACATCTGCCTGGTTGAACTTTAGCACTTTGCTTTTCAGCTAAACTTGTTTCACAGCAACCAGTTGTGCTTTTTAGGACCCCAAAGAAGAGTAGGTATACGGTAATGCACTGTATAGCCCTGTATGTCGTGTGAACGTGCTGTAGGAAAGGGGAGCGTCAAGGGACAAGGAATTGCAGATGGATGGTGTAAAATGCGTCACTGGGAGTGAGAGGACTGTGGGGCATGTGAAGTTTAGTCATTACCGTCCTTATCAGGTGGCAGAGCTTGACAATGCTCAGCCCTAACCCTAAACTCACATCGTACATTCTTATACATCACCTGTATTGCTGAGGGAAAGGTCGAACACAGATATGAAATAGCAGAATAATGAAGTAAAATTAAAACATCCTGCCATTCCTCTTTCTTTTTCTTTTTTTCCTTTTTTTTTGTTTGTTTCCTTAAATATGAAATTTCTTGAGCTGTTATAATGATCTTGGTCCAGTGCAAGGTCTCAGTATGAATGAAAATATTTATTTTGCTATAGCCTCTTGATTTTTGGAATCAGAAATTTGTACTGCCTGATATTCACCTTTGCCTTTAGACAAAATCAAGAGACCAGCCTTCAGTTTTATAACATACAATTAAAGATAGAGAAAGACATTTCTCACAGATAAAGACATTTCAGTGGTTAGTTTTTCATGTCACCTAATACAACAGGGTTTACAGAATATTGGCTAGAAGAAAGCAGTCAGAGGAAACAGGTCCTCTGAGTAAGACCTTGTGTTAGCAGAAGACACAAGAAGCACAGCTTAAAATTCATTTTTTCGCATCAATTTCTGAGATTTTTAACATTTTCCTTGCCATACATTCAGTGTAGTGAAAACACAGGTAAAGTATCATTATCGTATTTAACCACTCTAAAAGTAGTTGCTATTCTCATAAAAATCAATGATAAAGTGACCAATTAATTTAACAATCACAGAGACAACTCCAGAATTTTACCTTCCAGCCAGTCCTGATGGGCAGTATGCAGTAGGACTGTGAAAGTTTTTTTCTTCTGCTTCTCTTAATGGAGAATTAACACATCATGTCATGGTGATGGCACGAGTGTGTTTGTTTTGTGCACAGTCTTTTATTTTTTTTAATGTTAAATTGAAAGGTATACTTAAAGCTTATATTTCTTCTAAGTTGGATTCAGCAGAACGTTTTAGCAGGTACATAACTTTAAACAGATGAATACTGCTCTTTAAAGTCAAATGGAGTTCACATACCTTAAAAGGTATGGGGTGAGCTGAGATTGTTATGAGGTTATGAGATCGAACATGTGGAAAGGAAGTTAGTCTTCAAGACTGCACAAGTCATAAGTATTGTACTAAACCAGCAGAATGAAAACAAGAGAAAAGAGAGCAACATCTTATAACCTAAAATTAAAAAAAACACATTAGTTGGGTTACTTCATTTTCTACTTTTGTTTCTGTAATCTGCTTCCTGAGAACATTACACTATCCGTATGAGACAGTGTGAGTACATACAGGGAGCAAAGTACCACACCCGGAAATTCTTTGTGCATTAGGAAGGCCATCCTCTTCAGGAACCCAGGTGACTATTTTATTTATCATGACTCCAAGGAGAACACTGTCTGTCTTTGCTTCCCAGTGAGAAGGTGTTTGAAAGCCTCCAAATAAGCAGTGAAGTCTGGTGCTCAAGACTTAAACTGACAAGTGGGAGAAAATAAAAAGTATAAAACCTTCAAAAAAACCATTATCCAGTTAACGTAAAAGAGAAAGTAATTAACTGCTTACTAACGATGCAGTCATCATTTGCCTAGGATAGAGGTTTCAGTCTGCAGAGTCTTGAGCATTCACAGGGACTGAAGCTGCTCAGTGCCACAGAGAAGCCCTTGGGCCATTGCAGAGCACATTTGCCAAACACAGACATTATCTCAGTCTTTGCTAGCCTAATTAAAGACATTCTGTCACATAAAACAATGGGAAGCTGGAAAAACCTGAAACACTGAACCCTATTTTGAAAGGCTTGCACTCTGTACCAGTGCTTGCTTAGCACATAAGATAGCTGCTTTATTCAAGGCTTTCCCATTTGTAGCATTTTATTATCTTGCTGCTCCAACTCACTTTCCTGGGGAGGCAGTATGGGAAGAGACAACCCTCGTTCTGAGAACTAGCCTGGTCATACCAATGCAGCCAACTCCCTTCTCAATGAAACTATGAAACTCGTTGTGACATTAGGAGTTGGATGCTCATTTAGAAAAACTTCAAAACTATCTCACCTGTAAGTTCTAGCTACTCTGAAAACTAGAAAAGCTTGAATGTTTTTCTTTCTGCATTTTCACAGCTAGCCCTTCAGCCTGAGCTGTGGAAAAGGCCTAGCCATATTAATTCCAGAACCTCTTTTCCACTTTTGTGTAAAAACCAGTGGGCTGGAACACTTCTCCATCCATTTGAAAGGAGAGTAGTGTTTTTCTTAGCCTGAACAAGTCCAAATACACATCCCAGGCAAATGTTCTCGATGCTAACATTCAAGTAAGATTGGAAAAAGGAAGAAGGAAAATGAAGAGTAATTTCATGAAGCTAGAGAGGAAATAGTTTCATTAGTCTGTAGCATAGCAGAAGATATTCTTGTGGGAACGGGGGTGATCTTAGAATTGGTCTCTGCTAGAGAGATATATCCTTTTTCACTAAGAACGAATTAGATAAACAATATGTAAACTATTTCATTCCTATATTGCTGGATATTTTGACATTCCCTCTAAGGCACAAACCCCACTTTATTAGTGTGTGTGGAACTGAGGATTCCAGTTCAGACTTGTCAGTTCTGCTGCTGTAGTCTTTTCTCTATGTCTGTTTGTGGACTGACAAAGTAAATGCTCAAGGCATATTTAGTATTAAATGTTTAAATCAATCTAGAAGCAGTTGCATTATATTTATTTCATTGTCAGTGATGAGAAATACACACTTTCCCACACAGTGGTGACAAAGGACCTACTGCAGCCATCACAGTTTCATATCTCAAGTTTTGTGGGAGAGTGGGATTCATCTTCGCTAAGTTAAGACACCTAGATTTAGGTATCTGCTAGTTAGATATCCAAACCTAATTCAGTCAAAAGTCCAAAACCCAAATGTACAGGTGTTGTCTGCCCCAGTTAGATGCCTATCTTAAAATGGATTGCACTATGGAAGCATCATTGAATCTCAATGATGCCCTGAGTAATTTCCTTAGATTCAGATGTTTGAGTTTTAGATGCCCAAGTCTGCGCAGATGACTCAGTCCTTATGTTGAAAAACCTCCATCAGCAGTTAGTCACACTCTAAATCCAGTGAGTGACTATTTCAGCTTGAGTCATGCCTAGGTAGTCTACTATGTGCTTTTTCTCAGAACAGGACATGTTTCTCAGCAGTGCTCTCTGACTTCATAAATTTGTCCATTTCCCTTTTAATGTCCATAGTTAAGTGGGTCCTCCCAAGGACTCCCACTGAAGGGTGTTTTGCTACCTTCCTTTGGGTGGTCTGTATTCAAGGTTAAGGTCTACATAGACTTCAATGTCTATCTTTGATGTCCTTGATGTTGATGGGAAAAAATGTAATATCCCCTTTCACCCCAACTCCTGCACCCCAATCCTTTCTCTATTTGTAGGGTCAATGTTACAGGCTTGGGAAAGAG
>NW_010414527.1:5969-7360 GCF_000710305.1 Buceros rhinoceros silvestris
AAAGACCTGGGAGTGCTGGTCGACAGCTGATTGAGTATGAGCCAGATATGTGCCCAGATGGCCAAGAAGGCCAAAGGCATCCTGGCTTGTATCAGAAATAATGTGACCAGCAGGAGGAGGGAAGTGATTGTCCCCCTGTACTGGGCACTGGTAAGGCCACACGACATTGAGGTGCTTGAACATGTTCAGAGAAGGGCAAGGAAGCTGATGAAAGGTCTGGAGAGCAAGTCTTATGAGCAACAGCTGAGGGAACTGGGGCTGTTTAGCCTGGAGAAGGGGAGGCTGAGGGGAGACCTTATTGCTCTCTACAACTACCTGAAAGGAGGTTGTAGAGAGGTGGGAGTTGGTCTCTTCTCCCACGTAACAAGTGACAGGTTGAGAGGAACAGGCCTCAAGTTGTGCCAGGGGAGATGTAGGTTAGACATGAGGAAAAATTTCATTACAGAGAGGGTTGTGAAGTCTTGAAACAGGATGCCCAGGGAAGTGGTGGTGTCCTTATGCCTGGAAGTGTTTAAAAGCTGTGTAGATGTGGCACTGAGGGACATGGTTTAGGGACCCTGGCAGTGCAGGGTGAACGGTTGGACTCGATAATCTTAAAGGTCTCTTCCAACCAGGTGATTCTGTTATTCTGTAAAGATATTACTTGTTATGTCACTTTCAAGTATACAGAGAGAGCTTGTGCATGAGTAATAAATTGTTCTCCTTGAAATGGGGTAAGGAGACCCTCTGTGGTCCCTGAGTGGGTGTCTGGAATATTTTGGAGGCACTGAACTACGTTCATAGTGCTGGAGGTGGGGTGATACTGGAATTAAGTGATAGAGTCTAGTCCATATATGGAGACAGGCTTAAAGGTTCTGAATAGTATCCATGAACATCATCACTTCAGGAAAAGACACAATGAGTTATGCTCCTTCCTTCTCTCTTCACCAGAAATTGCCCCCTTTTGATAGATTTACAATTCCTACTGAATTGTCAGAAGTCTTATCTTTCATATATGCCTTTATATTTATTTTCATTTGTGCTGTGTTCATTACTTGGAAGAGCCGTGTCTTTGAGTCCAAGCTAAATAAACATATTAATTAACCAGTTCCTCCCAGCTAACATCCCAAATAAAAAGGTAAGGAATAGCTCTATGCATTTAAAAAATATTTTCTTTCTTTACTGGTAGAGGGAAAGGGAAGGGAAAGGAAGGGAAGGACAACATGCAAAAATGTGAATGAAGAACAAGAAGAGTGGGGGAGACAAAGACAGATGGCAGGAGTTTTTGATATCTACACTTCTTTTAATTAACTTACTTTGTGACTTACCAAGAGATCCTGAAAATTCCCAGTCAGGGGGCAATGTGGATCAATGAAATGGATACATGTCCCGGTTTGGGCTAGACTTCCTTG
>NW_010414528.1:0-38600 GCF_000710305.1 Buceros rhinoceros silvestris
TGCCTCAAGTAAGACACATGGCTTATCTTACAGCCAAGATAAAGTCTTTCCCTTTTGTGAGAACTCAGAACTCAGCAACATCACACCAGCGTACTGAAGGCCAAGATAAAGTCTTTCCCCTTTGTGAGAACTCAGCAACATCACACCAGCGTACTGAAGTGTGAGGGGGACTGTGGGAAGACGAGTCTTTCGATAAATCGTTGTGAGCTGTCCCTTACAAGGCAGCTACTCCTTGCCTAGCACGTGATAGCATAGCTAACATTGCTCTTTTTTTTTCCCCGGGATATTCCGAAGCCAATTAATCTGTTTTTGTGAGAACTCAGAACTCAGCAACATCACACCAGCGTACTGAAGTGTGAGGGGGACTGTGGGAAGACGAGTCTTTCGATAAACCGTTGTGAGCTGTCCCTTACAAGGCAGCTACTCCTTGCCTAGCACGTGATAGCATAGCTAACATTGCTTTTTTTCCCCCGGGATATTCCGAAGCCAATTAATCTGTTGCACAGATTAATGAGATGGAAGGATATCCTGACAGGCAAAAAGCCCAAACAACCATTTTGCCACCTCTCTGCATTTTAAATGTAAGATGTGAGCATGCAAGGTTGAGAAAACTTTTATTGATAAAAGCAAAGTTGTAGATAAATAATGAATGAATCCAGAAGCCCTGGTGTGATAGCACATTGCTTTTGAGCACGTACAGTTAAAATACACTCCTGCTAATAAGACTTTCAAAAGTCAAGTTTTTATCACCCACTCACACTGAGCTTGCAAAAATCTGGTTCATCGTTTTGCAATACCACCTCTGTCGGTGGGACTTAAGGAGTTTATGGTAGTTTACACATTGTGATTTAAGCAGCGATGTGCCAGCTCAGTGCTATAATTAATTATTCTTACATTGTAACACCCGCCAGCAGCAGGAACTACAGCTCAGACACAATGATCTCAATGGACTGGTGCATTTTATCTGTTCGAATGAGTGTTTTTACAGATCGTATGGTGGTATTCAAGAAGCTCTCCCAGACTCTGCTGGTGCTCGCTGGAACTGAGTGAGTGGTTAGACTCAGTAATAGTCTTTAGGGATTAAGAAAAACACGTTGGAGTAATTTTCTTTTAAACAGGGTGTTGAAACTTTCATTTGCCACCCCTTACGTAATGGACCACAACCAAGCCAAAAGAAGCCTCAACCAAAAAGTACTTCTTTTCCCATCCAGCAATTCAGAGGAGCCTTGTATTCTGTTTTCTGGCCTTTTATATACTGGATAAACTTCTTCCCTAAAACGGTCAAGCTGGCTGTGGGGACAAACTCCACTTCCAAAGTTAGTCACCCACCAGACTGCTAACTTACAGAAATAAAAGGCCTAAAAAATTTCAGCCCTTGAATAATACTTTGATTTAATGCACAAGCACCTCCATTTATCGTTCTTAAATTTAAATCCTGATTTGTCTCTTGCCAACTACTTCAAACAGAGCACCTTATTGAAAAAAATGAGGAACTGTGGAGAAGATTTCATAGAAACTTATACTGCCTATCCAAAACAGCTCAAGTAATTGAACGATTTCCTCCCTAGAATCTGCCAAGGCAAATAGTCTGTGTCATAAGATAATGATCCACATCTCACACTAGAATGAAACTGAGATGAGAGCAAAAAGAGAGAAAATGGATGCAGTCCAATCATTGTAGTTCTAAAGCAGAGGAACACATAACCGTGGTATCACATTTACACCAGTACACGTTTTAATGCAGACAATTGTGTTTCAAGAAGATCCTCCAGTCAGACCTATCTAACATGGGCCATCAAACTTCACTTTGAATTCCTAATCGTGAGCCTAATGAAATGCTCTGGCTTAAGGGCACAGCTTGTGCAGAGATAAAAATTTTTTGGTTCTGTCTTGACTGGAAGGCACAGAAGCTTATTGTTTTACCTGAAAGCTTGTTATCAGGGATATTCCACCTCAAACTGGGTGCCTTAATTCCTGGTATTCATCTGACTCCATCTTTCAGCCACTACCTCCTCCCTACAAGACCTCACTGCTTAGTTTCAGAACAGAATAAATTGCACAAATAAAAGAAATCCTCGATTTATGAACCCTTGTGTAGGAAATATAAATCCACTGACAGCCCCAGAAGCAGCCTGCACTCCGTACGTGTCTCCCAGCCTGAAAACCACTGCTCGAGCCTTCAGTGCTTTCAGCAGCTGAACACCAGTCATTTACTCTCCCTCAGACAAGGCAAGCTCTGCTGCTCCTGCATAGCTGTCAGCCCCTGCTAAGCAGCGTCATGACAACACTCATTTTATTCCCGCAGAGGTGCGCACCATAGCCCTTGGTTCAGTGCAGCTTTATATAAGAATTAATCAGGAGTGTCTCGAAGAGAACGCGCCCCTCTCTAAGCAGAGGACTGGTGGGCAGCAAACCACACTAATGGGGCTGCCTAAAGAGTGGTCTGGGCTCAAAACCCAGCTCAAAGACCCACACCCAGCTCTACATGGACTGGGGGGTTCAAAGCCTTCTACAGCCCGTGTACTGTTGCACCCCAGGCCAGTGAGAATCAAGCACAGGAAAAAGTACCAGGGTTTAGCAAGGAAGATTCAGACTGTGTTTCTCTGCCTGTTTTGGATTCGTGCTGGAAACGGGTTGATAATTCAGGGATGTTTTTGTTACTGCTGAGCAGAGCTTCAGAGTCAAGGTCTCTGCTCCTCATGCCCCCCCACCAGTGAGCAGGCTGGGAGTGCACAAGAAGCTGGGAGGGGACACAGCCAGGGCAGCTGACCCCAACTGACCAAAGGAATATTCCAGATTGTATGACATCATGCTGAGCCTATAAAGCTGAGGAAAGAAGGGGGAGACATTTGGAGTGTTCGTCTTCCCAAGTAACCTTTATGTGTAAGGGAGCCTAGTTTCCTGGAGATGGCTGAACTCCTGCCTGCCCTGAGAAGTGGTGAACAAACTCCTTGGTTTGCTTTGCTTGCATGCACAGCTTTTGCTTTACCTGTTAAACTGCCTTTATCTCAACTCATGAGTTTTCTCACTTTTCTGATTCTCTCCCCCATCCCACCTTGGGTGAGGGAGCAAGCAGCTGTTTGGGGCTTTGTTGCTACATGGGGTAAAATCACGACAGTTTCTTTGCTGTCCTTCCTCATGCAAGGAAACAAAACACTCCGGCTTTATACAAGCAGATAGCATTTCTGTTGCTCCGTGCCAGCTCTAATTCCATTTGAACACAGGCACTATCAGCTTCCTCCCCGTGCCACCCTGCACTGCCTGTCTCCTTTGACAGTCCTGACCAGGGCATCAGGCTGCCAACCTCACTGTGAAAAGTGGTCTGTTTCACTCGAGCATAAACAAGCCTTCTTCTACCCTCCCTCCTGCTTTTCCCCAATAATCTTTTCTCTTACCACACACTGCAAGTCCTGCTGCAAATAAAAATTCAGACACAACCACCCCCAACCCCACCAGTCCCCTTAAACCTTTACTCTAGTATCTTACACAAAAGATGCTCTTTGGCCCAAGGGGATCACAAATCAATACGCAGTTTTTGAGTTGAGTATCTATAGTGTTCTGTGCAGGGTGTAGCAACTTAAAACTGTGAAGAATGAGCTCAGGCTGTTTTGTCACCATTTATTATGTTGATTGCATATTTATTCCTTGAAGCACAATTCTGCTTAATGTTCTGTGCTTTGAAAAAGCCTGGCAGCTGGTGTAAATGAGTTATAGACCCATTTGCCACCAAATCAAAGCCCAGAGCCAGATCAAAGCCAGATCAAAAAAATCATTTTTCTGTCACAGACTGGATGGCTTCTTCTCTGCCCTGTAAATAAAATTGATATTATTTCATCCAACTTCTATTTTCTCCTGATCAAAATATGATTATGTCTAATGCTATCCTGTCCAGGGCACTGAAGTTATACGAGATATGAAAGCTTATTGATGTATTCAATTACTGGATGCTGCTCCATTGTCTGCTGAGCAGAGATGCTCAGTTAGCGGTTCTTTAGAGCTGTACATTTCTGCCTAACAAAGTCATAACTCCCACAATTACTTGCCTGATGGATGGAAAACAGAAATACCTCATGAGTCCAATGCTGTTATCAACTCTTCTCCATCTCTAAAATTGCTTTATATTAATGAGATTAGGGCTGTGAAAGAGGTATCGTAAGATTTAATTATTTATAATTTTTCCTCCTATGGTAGCAACACGCTCATATTTCTTGATCTGCATAGCAGTTTTTCTATAGTGCAGCGTTTCCACAGGAAGAACTGGATGAAATGTGAAAAGCAATGAAGTGTAACCTTTCTAAAGGCTTATGTAACTAGGGATTACGTATCTACTTTCTCATCATCTAGACATCTAATCCATACACCGCAGCAGTTGTCACAAGAGTCCTGCACTGAAAATAAGAGAAACACTTGTATTGGGCTGAACGACAGGCTGAGCTCTCGGGAGCTGGGTGTATCAGCTGCAGGTATCCACACTCTTTACAAACATACTGAATATCAGTGATGTCTTTCTCCCCACAGCTTTCCAGCCACCGCTCTCTCTGCTTTGTAACAGTACTGAGCAATGAGTTGGCATACGCAGACTCCAGCTCTCCAAACGCGGATGCACTCTCACTCACACTGTTTTCCTAGGAAATCTAGTTGGAGGTTATATGACCACTGGCGGTAGTTTTTTTACCCCTGCCTTGGGCATGCGATAGATTTTTTTTTATCAAATAGAAACACCTTCTCTTACTACAATTTAGTCTGAGGAGACATAGAAGGAGAGGTATTTTTCACGTGGTTGTTCTGGGACACTATTCCCTGCGGTAAGATTTTAATATCAACAATATAGCTGTGACACAATGCAACTGCCCTAAAGGCTGCTGAGGCTGGTTCTATATTTATTATTCTTTGTGTTACACAAAAGAGCATTTCAGCTTTGTCATCATTATACCGAGCAGATTTCAGTCCCACCAAGGAAGATGTTATTGTGGAAGTGAAGCACGTGGAGACGACCCTGTAAATACAACAACCTGAAGAAAAACCCGGGTCCAAACTAGGCTGTTTAGGAATTTTCAGTCCCACCAAGGAAGATGTTATTGTGGAAGTGAAGCACGTGGAGACGACCCTGTAAATACAACAACCTGAAGAAAAACCCGGGTCCAAACTAGGCTGTTTATGAATGCCGCTGTTCCCTGAAGTGTGCGAGCCAAGTATTTAACCAACTAAGAGATTAAGTTTACTCTCCTTAACATCTAGGAATAGTTGATCTCAGCTTGATCCAGCATAGGATGTAGTTTGATGCTGAGGTTCTCTTGGCCCTCAGGGAGTGACTAGATCATCTAGAAGCTCTTTCTGGCACTCCTGACTGCATGCAGTTGGTGACATTTAATTCATCATCCTCAGCTCCCAGGAAATAGAATTATGGAGCTTTTCAGAAGTGACCACACAGCCCAACATCCTACCACTCCTCCCACCTACTTGTCTCCATCTCTAACTGGCTGTCTTTCAAACAAAGAGGGTTAAAGTGTCACTGCCACACAGATGATTTTCAGCAGTGTACCTCCCTCTCAGCTCATCATTCCGTAGCAGTCTGCCTGCTGTCAGCATCCTTTATTACACACAGCAGATGACAGGAGTGATCTTTAGTTCAGAGATGACTGTTTTATAAAATCTTATCATGGCATAAGCAGTATTACTTGGTATCACTGGCAGAGAGCTTGAGATACTCCTACCAACAACAGAGATAGCCACGTCTTCCCTTTAGACCCCAAATTTATTTTGGATTCATTTCTTTTGCAGCATTTTTGCAACAGAGTTCACTCTGTTGTAAGATTTAAGGAGGGAGATCTGTTACACTGAAGATCTATACTGCATTTCATACAGAAAAACAAAACAGGCATTTTTCAGATCAGAGGAGTTAAAGCAGCATAGATTAAATCCTGGGGCAGTACCTTTGGGGACTAGACATCTGTATTTATTTAATGATTAATTTTTCTGGACTTGCACTTTTCTCCAAATCACAAATATTGTTTTCTTTCTTTACTCAGGAGCCTGTAACTTGGTATTTGTTTAGAAAGCATACATTATCATTTGAAGTGGAGCTACTTATGACATTTTCAGAAAGCTATGAATAATCACACATCATTAAAACTGTTGATTGAAACAGTGCTTTGCCATGACATTTTTAATCCATGGAATAAGTAAATGCAAAATCTCCTGAGCAAAAGGAACAAACCCAAAACTCAGTGTGTTATACCTTAACATGTTCTGTCTACTGCATCCTAGATGTAAAGAAAAGGAATGTGCTGGCAAAGCCAATACCAAAACTTCCACTGATGTCAGTGGGATAACTTTACTCCACTTGCAGTAATTTTTTAAGGAATAAAGGGTATATGTTGCCTTTGGAAGGCAGCTCAAGGCTCATTTCAATCACACATGGAATCTTTTGATAGCTCTACATTCTTTGCATTAAAGAAACTGCTTATTTTTCTGAAATCAGATTATCAGCCCACGCTTTGTTAAAAAACCCAAACAGTAGTTTCACATAGTGTACATGCTGGGAATAAATCCATTTGTTTACAGAAATTGTTACGATCCAGGAACATGAGAAATTGAAAGAATAAAATTTAGCCAGCACAGAGCATAAGAGAACTGGTGTACCAGAATACAGAGCAAGCTCTCCTCATACCCCATGTGGTCAGATTTACTAGATTTATCACCTCTGCAGGCAGTATCTACCACATACAAACTCAGTATGTCTGAAGTGCAGGCCGCCAGTTAGAGAACCGTAAAATCATTTTGGTTAGAAAAAAACTTTAAGATCATCAAGTCCAACCATTAATCCATCACTGCCAGGTCACCACTAAGACATGTCCCCAAGCTCCACACCTACATGTCTTTTAAAGCCCTCCAGGGATGGGGACTCCACCACTGTCCTGGGCAGCCCGTGCCATGCTTTGACAACCCTTTTGGGGAAGAAATTGTTCCTCATGTCCAACCTAAAACTCTCCTGGCACAACCTGAGTCTGTTTCTCTCATCCTATCACTTGTGACTTGGGAGAAGAGACAGACTCACACCTCATGGGCAGCCTGTTCCAATGCTCTACAACCCTTTCTGCAACAAAATTTTTCATGACCCCCAGGCTAAACCTCCCCTGGCACAACTTGAATGCCACTTTCAAAGGGCCCAGGAAAGTCCTCACGAACACTAAGGTCCTACTGAATTCCAAACACGTCAACTCTAAACAGTGAGCCACTATCTAGGAAGAGGCAGTCATTTACAATGTAGTTTCTTAGTGACCAACAGGAACAAAACAAAGTGCATGATGGAGAATAGTGTTTCATGTCCTTTATGCCAAGCGATAATACTTTAAGCAAGTTTAATTCCTGTAAAGCTAAACTGCCACAGATTCTTTTAGTTAACAATAGGGATTAACTAATAGGGATGTTGTGTGTGCAGAAAAATAAAGTATATAATAAAAAATTTAAAAATGAAAAAATAATTTAAAAAAAATCAGTGAAGAATGCAATCCAAATTCCAGTGGAAGAAGTTTCTCTTCGTGTAGGAACTATCCACAGGAGGCCACTCCCCACCTCTTCTGCAAAGCCTCAATTGTCTGCTATAAACATTTTCAGCCAGCAGGCAAAACACTCTGCAACCCAGATACGAGAGACCACCACATCCAGGTAGGTTTTGCCCTGTTTCCTCACCCTATTTCTTTAGTAGAACTACATGCACTGATGCTTCCATAAGGCTCCGTTCCCATTCAAGTTTAAAGAGAGGGAGGTCATGCCAGAGCAGCTATCAGCTGGCCCGACTGAAACTTTGAACCTTGCAACAGGTTCAAAGACCATCCTGGATCTACCTGTTTCCCTGTATCCCAGCTGATAGTCGTGTCCTTTTTACTCCCAATACTCTTCCCATCAGCCTTAACCCCGCTAATCCCCCTGCAATAACACCATGCATCGGCCACAGCTTTGAGGCAAAATACTGTCCACACGTGCACTCATTGGCTATGAATTTGCCAAAGACAGAAATTAAGTCCCTGTGTGGTTGGCCTAAAAAACACATTCAAGTATTTCTTTAAACAGAAGAACAACAAGAAATCCTGTTCAGCCCTGAACTAAAGCATATGCAGCCAGACTGCAATGGCGTTGGAGTACTTTAGGCTGGATGGTGTTACTGAAGCTCATTTGCTCCACCACCATGCTCAGAGCATGGCCAGAAAGCCCTACCCTATCCTCCTAAGGTGGCAAATATTTATAATAAGTATCTGAATAACACATGCCTATTCTCTGTGAGACAGCAACAAGCACATCACTGGAATGAGGACACAATATCTGCCAAATTTCAAAGGGCTACACTAGACTTCCGTAGGAACATTCCATTTTGGCCTTAGAAAAAACACCATTTCCCAATAGGTTATACACAGTATCATGAGATGAAATGAAAAAAAAAAAAAGATAAAGACACACACTGAAATAAATCCGCATAGATGCTTTATACGTGCCATTCATTTCAGACTCAATCCAAAAATCCACTGAATTCAGAAGCATATTCATTATATTTTGTTAAAGCCATTATTCATGAAAAATACTTCTGCTTCCAAGCATGCTCTGATTAAACATAACAACACAGCCACATCTTGCAAGCAGCAAATAGTCAAAACAAACAATTTACAAGCTTTATTTACAAGATCTATGCAGTGAATACCTAGGAATAAATAATCCCTTTGCTGAAATCAGGGTCAACTCACACATCAGAGGGACAGAAGACCAAGATTAGATCTGGAGCGAATTCATTTTCGTTGCATGGTTTAGCCAGCTTTCAGTACAAACTAGTTGGGACAGAAGTTGAGCTGCCTTTGAATTCATTTGATTGGGATTATTTTGTGGCACCACAGGATATCTGTAATTTTTGGACGGGGAATCTGAGTTTAAAAAAAAATCCCTTTTTTTTTGCACCCCACTTAATGTCTTTCTTTCACCAGAACATCACTAAAAACCACACACAGCAGAGCTTCCACTTCGACTCCTGGAAGTAGGTGTGCAACAAATAAACAGCCACGTTATACAAAACAGCATCCGTCTGTGCTGCGCTCAGGGAACTGCTGCACCGTTCTCCACAAAAACTCAGCCTGGCTTCCTGCCTGCCAGCATGAGGACGGCAGGCAGCAAGCGACTAGCACTCAATGCTGGCAGCAAGCCACCACACTGGCTAGCCCAGGCGTGCCCAAAATCACTGATAATTGCCTTGTACAAAAGCATATGAATTCCACAGAAGCGTTGTCCAAGATTCCAAGGAGATGTAGGATGTGTGGCTGCCTGGGAGCCCTCAGCTGGAGCCCCGCACATTGACACTCTCCCTTCTTTACGCGCTTTATGGTGGTGTTCACTGCTCTGGCAACTGCTTTTGAGAGCTGCTGGCTTCAGTGAAATTCTAGCATATTCATTAAAAAACTTGGACTAAAGCTGCTGCCTTTCTGCCAAGCAGATCTGTTCGTGAAGGTAATGTCATTGGTGGAGATCTTTATTTTGAAAAATCAATCTTTCAAACTTACATTATCCAGTGAACTCTTCAAACAACCCTAGATATCAAATAGTTCACCAGAATACAGGGGAAGCTTTATTCCCATTTACATTAGTACTATTCCTCTTATAGGTTAAGCCAGAGGTGAAGACTGAGACTTCTGCATTTGTTTACTGGCTGAAAGGAAAGTTTAGATGCTCATTTTGTCCTAGAAAACAGTCTGTTAAAATGACCAAATGCACATCTTCCTTATAACTCCAGCTTCCAGAAAGCAGCGTGAATACTCGGCTTATTCAGATGAATTTTTCAAGTGTGCAATTTTATTTCTGCAATAGCATGCAATGTAATATTCTTTAATGACGTGAAATAGCATTCCCAGGATGCTAAATTACTATCAACTACACCTCTCGTAAGTTTAACCTAACTTGCTCTAGAAATGTCAGAGAGAAAAAACTTGTTAGCAATTAAATATTGTCCTAGAAGCAATTAAAAATATTAATGATACTAAATAGGAATACAATATCTTCTGAATGGCCAATCTGAAGCAGTAAAAATAAGTCATAGAAACAGAAAATGGCAAATAGCTGGATTTCAGAAACAAAGATTTCTTAACACACAATAATATTTATTTCAACTCCTTTACTATAAAATGAAAGTTGTAGTATTTTCCAAAAAACATAGTTAGTTCTCAACAGCAACACCTGCTTATGCACTTCACTTCTGTATGCCATATCCATAGGCAGGAAAACTGTAAATTCATTTAACTTTTTAACAAAATAAGAACTGAACTCATGCCAGATCTGGCGGGGGAAAAAAAAAAAAATCTAATTTTGGTCCAAGTTCAATGAAATAATCACATTTGATTTGTTTGCACAGAAATGTTGCCTTTGACTCTCTTGTGGTATAGACGGTCATAAATTTAAGCCTCGGGAGGTTTTTAAAGTGTCATCCTTTTTAAACACTGATATTCTGCTTTGCAATACTTCTCCCCAAAATCTCACAAGCCATAATATTCTTAACTGCAGAGTCAGTTCGAAGGAGCGCAGTTCTTAAAATGCGCCTCTATTAAAATTCCTTGCAACTGGATCACAGTATTAGCAGTAATTACTGAACACAGCCAAAAACCTCTGGGCTGAAATCTGGGGGTTTGACCAGAGAGAATACTTAGGAAAAAGTATGTGGTTTTATTTTAAAGGTGCTTTCCTTGGAGAAAGAACTTACTCTGATGGCTTTCGGTTTACAAAAACAAGAAGTTGACATTTTCTGCAGGAAGTACAGCATTTTCTGATTAGCTTTAATAGCCACTTTCGGGAGATGCTGCAATTTATCCCAGCATTTGAAGTAGTTGAGTGTCATTAATTGCTATTCACAGGGGTATTCAAGGCACTTGGTACCTGGTAAAGATGGGAGCTAAAAATCAGACTGCAGGCCAGGACTGAACAAAACACTTCAGCACACGAATGGTGGCTGAGGTGAACACAAACCTCCTGCGCTTTGCTGTCCTGGAATTGCACTTTATAAATCCCAGCAGACATGTGAGACCAAGTACTAGTTTAAGCACTTAAGATAGAAAAATATTTGCCCATTATTTGTTTTTTTAATTTCAAAAGTTAGGCATCTTTTTCATACATAAAGTGCAATAAATAGGTTTCCATTCCACCACCACCCCCCACTCTTTCATCTCCATGATTCTCAAAATTACTCCTTCCAAAGTGAATATATCTCAGCCTGATATTAAAACCACATGATTTTGTTACCCTGATAAACCAGATATTGATAATACCACAGCTAGAGTAATATGTGATTCTTGTCAAAAGAGTCACTTATTTCATTTCCCATCCTCAGCGATGTGCTCTCTAAGTCGGTTTCTGATGGAAACAAATGAAGGCAATGATTTGTCTTGAATAATAAAGCACCTGCAGCTGTTTGCAGCATTTAGAATGATGGTTTATCATTAGCAGAAATGCTTATATATTCCAAGCACCCTACATGCCTTGCAGGTAGGACACCAGGGGCTGTGTCATTTACCTCAGTTTCTCATCATTTTCCAATAACAAGAACATCAAGGATGCAGCACATACATCACCTGCCTAGGAGTCTGGATCGGCTCTAGATAGTGACCTTTGAATACGTTGCTTCCGTCCCTCAAAACATCAATAGGAAAGATTTCCTTAGACTTGAATCATGTCAAATCTATAAAGCAGAACTTCCTTCTGGGTCTGGGAGGCAGTGAGCATGATGAGAGCCTGGGCTGTGGCTGGGCACTGGTGAATGCTAAATAACTTCAGAATTGTACATGCAGATATTCCCCAAGCTGGCAAAGCTGTCAGGTTGGACTTTGTTCTCAGCAATCCAAATGAGGTAAGACCTATGCACATATTCTTGTGCAGACCTGCAGAATAATGCAAGGAACCAGGTGTGGGGCCATGCCAGACAGCTGATACGGGAACTGGACGCGGCTTTTACGGTGTAGTCATACAGCAAGCAACTCAACTTCATTCAAAATAGATTAACTCATCACAGAAAACAGGAGAATAAATTGCCCAGGAACGCGTGAGGGATTTTCAAGGGAGTTAATGCACTCTAAAATACCACGAGGCTCCTGTATGACTAGAAAGGGTTTGTAGCAACATAATTTATGATTTAGAAAGTTCAAATAACTACACATTAATCACTAAAAGATTCATTAAGGGAATATAAGATCCCTTTATTGAAACAGCTTTAGGTTTTCAGCAATTCCACAAACAAAGCCAGGTGAATCAGTTACTTGTCACCACCATTCAAATCTCTGGTGAACTATTAAGAAATAAAACCACCATCCAGTTAGTGTTTCACCCGGCTCAGTCTTTGAGTCAGCATTATCTCCAGCTGCAAACTCACAACTTACAGCTCCAGTGAAAAGTTAATATGAGATCAATTGCTATAATTAACAAGATCAATAATAGGTTAACAAAAATGTATTTTTCCTCTAAGATAAACTGTGCTGTATTCACACAGCCCTAAGCTCAAACAGGGAGATTGTGGGATTGCCACCAGCCACAGAGGAGCAACAACCTGCAGATAACAAGACAGTGTGCTCACTTGCTGAAAGGCTGATTTCAGTAGTCAGGAGGTTGGTTGGTTGTATTTGCACTTTCATCAGGTCACAGGAGGAAAGCTGGGAACTTAGGTTCAATAGCCTGGGATTCTACTGCTGGCCCTTTCCTCTTTCTGTTCCCACAGAGATGAGGTGACCACTGGCTGCCTTCATCACCCTTACAGGAACCTCCATGAATGGGCATAAAGCAGGCAGGAGAGCGGGGGACAAGCCTGTGGAGAGGGCTGAAGGGCTGTGCAGGACTGCCAGTTCTCCAGGATGCTTTGTGGAACCATCCTCAGTATTGGGAAAGAGGTGGAGCCTCAAGGGCAAGTCTCTCGGGCCACATCTAGGAGTTGAGGGGATCACCCCTCTCCTTTGCATGGCGCTTGGAAGCAGCCACATTCATACATGGAGTTAAGTGAGAGAAATCTATTTACACCACCCCATGACGGGAAACTCTCCTTCCTTCATTCCTCTCTGATGAAACATGAAATCTTAGAAAAGTGATGCTTGAGAAGTTACCTTATATGTGTCCTCAATCCCAAATGGACATGAAATCTTTCTCTAGCAGATGTTTGTCTAATGTAGCCTTTAAGAAGCTCTGAGGATGGAGGTATTTTTCCCTGCTTAGTTAGGCCATGCATAAAACGTAAGAGATTTTAGGCAACAGCGTACGAGCTGCTATAGCAAATTTTGCAAGCCTGTGCACAGGCCTATTATCATATTCCAATATTATTGGCCTTTACTTTTGCTGGGGGTTGCTGAACTAATATGAAATTCTGATTGAATTTGTGCTGCCAGTGGAAAAGCTGGAAATCAGTAAACACGGTAAGAGCAGACGGTCTGCAGGAGCACCAGGCAAAGGACTGCCACAGGGAAAGAAAAGCCTTGAAGAGATGCTTCAGAGCGAACAAGCTCTGCTAAGCCCTCCAGAAGTGCTGTGGGAACGTCTGCCCTTCATCGCAAGGGTCCCTGCAGCGGTTTGAAGCCAGTGGGTAACATATAATCTAATGACCACTGAAACGAGAGCAGAAAGAAGACGAAAAGCAGAGAGGAAGAGACTATTTCAGAAGCTTTACTCACACCAGCAAGCGTTTTCTGCCTTATGGAATGCATCGTATCACCTCAGGTTTCTTACACAGCTGGGGCTTTCTACACAACCTGTCAGAGATGACAGTTTGGGTTTATTTCCATGCAGTTTCACATGTCTTTGGCATGACCTTGAGAGCTGTCATTCTGCAAGCTGCTGAGTTTCAGGGAACGGGCTTGGCTGAAGTGTAACACCTGCAAGGCATTTCTCATGTTCTGACCCCAAGCCTCCATCAGCCTGTGTGTTGAGGTTAGTTACCAAACACATGCAAGTTTTACAGGGCTCACATAAGTTGGCTTCGCCTCCTGCAAAGGACTTTCCTTCTGCTTTAAATCTCTCCCAAGAACATGTTCCATGGTCCAAGCTGCGCAAGCACCACTTCCTTCAAGAAAAAGGAGAGCTCGGATAATGCCCAGAGGCCAAGCTACCCCATCCCTGGGCAGGCACACAAGCTCACTGTGCCAAGTGAATCAACACTAAATATTACCCATCAGCAGTGGCTCCGTCCTTGCTCTCAGCCACTGCAAGGGACCTCAACCTGTGATTAGGTTATCCTGAAAATCTGCGTACTTCAAAGCAGTGCGGCAGACAGACATGAATGCATACATTTCTTCCCAGTCCTTAACTGATGTCTTCAAACGGATCTTTCATCTAAGCATAGACATATCCCATAGGATATGTCTAAAACCCCTAGTTTTTCTGAGCCAATGCAATAACAGTAGGAGAATATGCAGGGAGGGGAACAGTCCCTTACTTGTCTCGCTGCAGCCATGACACAGCAGGGCGGAATTCTGTCCTTTAAAGACAATACAACCAGTATGTGGGCAGGAGTTCAGAATATACCAGAAAATAACCACAGGGAGAAAATGCAGTCCAAGGGCTACATCTGTAAACTTTGCAGGCACGCAGAACCCAGTCAAGCCTTGCCACAATTCATGCTGTCACACCAGAAACTAATCTTCACCCTCACTATTATTTTTAGTTGTTCCCAAACACTGGCTGTGCACAAGCGACATAGAAGTTCTGAATTATTAACGGTACTCAAAATACCTCGACAAAAATGCTAGCCCTTATCATGTTCATGATGGTTATTGTATTATTAGGAGCAGAGAGTCGAAATTAGGATTAGGACAGACTGGATAGAGTCAGGACAGAGATTAGGATCCAGGTTTTTTTAGCCACCTGCTCAGCCTTGAATGGCATTTTTATTTTCATATATCAAGTCTCTCCTGCTAGGCTTCAGGAGATCTGCACTTGATTCCCAGATCTTGTACAGCTGTGACCAGGGCATTTTATTTCTCTATGACTCAGTTTCCCCACACATAAGAAGCCAATTTTCAAAATAGATCATTAAGATAAAATGAACATCATTAGAATTATTGCTATTATTTAGCTATTACTGCAATGGCCTATGTGAGCAGAAAAATAGCTCAAGGCAGTGTTCATTTAGAATAGGGTGTAGGGCAAACCAGCTTTCTAGATCAAAACAAGAAATCTAATTTCAACTCAAAGTTATTTTTACATTTATTTAATTATCTTGTCATTAATGCTTTCTCTTCCTTTTTTTAGGGGAGGATGTTCAGTTTCCTGCGGTGATTCTACAGCTGCCTCTTTTAAAACTTCATTTCTCTGAATGAACCAGCCAATTTCAGGACTACATAATGATTACAAGTGCCATTCATTCAGAAAAGCAATTTCATTTTGATCAGGACCTACCTCTCAGCTTTGAATTCAAATTAAGATAGGCCATAATTTTTGAATGTAGTTACTTCTAAAATGGGAGAGATCTCGCTGCCTGCAAGAGACACGTGAACTCTTACCATATCAAAAATCCATGTTAGAGAGTTGGTACTTGAAACACAATTCTCATTAAAACGGATTGTAGCATTCATATTCTTGAAACATGAAGAATAGAGGCTAATGGATTAATCCCTGGAGAGTGCCACAATGATCATTACTTTGTCCTTACTAGAATAGCCCTCCCACAATCCTCCTTCCTTTACTCGACTTCTAACAAACAAGGATGTTCTACCTGAAAAGAAATCAAAGTTGCCAAGAATCCTAAACATGCTTCTCTGCAGCTGTACGCTGTGACATAGGTACTGGCACATTTGATTTTTGCTCTAGTAAGTCCAAAATGACCTTATCTTAGAATATCTGAGTGTAAGAAAATCTACATCTGAAAAATATTTCCAATATTTACACTAGATACATTTTAATGAAAGTGCACCATAAAAATAAAAAAGCCTGGACCTATAAAAAGCCTCATGTGCATAATATTAAACATCTGACATTAGGTAGAATCAAATTTCATTCTTTCCAGCTGTAATGATTTTTCGAAAAGTAATTTCAAATGATAGCATTCATCATCAGGCACTTTTCTAAAAAGAATACGTTGACTGGTTTGCTCTATTTTAAAGCTCCTGTGATAAAGCCAGGTATTAGACATTTGCATGTGAAAAGTTCTGCACAGGAGCGCTCTCCCTTATGCCGGTAATTCCGCTAGCTTCAGCATAGTGACCAGTGAATAGAGGACTTGACATCAAACACATTTCATTTCTACTACCTCACCAATCATCTGTCTAAACACATCCATCGTAGATATTAACTGCATTTAGAGATCAATTCTACAGAGATCACGAAAGTGGTTAAATAACCCAATGTTCCAATAGCAGGTGACTATACTCATTGATGCAGGGGATCACTTTTGGTCACCTGTTCTAATTTCATTGCCCGTGACCTTGGAGGAAAAAGTCAGTATCTGTACTGCTCTAAAACTGGAATTTACTTCACATTTCTTCTTTGCTGCTAGAACACAAAATTACAGGACCATGAGGGACCTGGAGAGGTCACAGAGGTCATGCAGATACAGCAATGAAGCATGAATCACACTTATGTCATCTGTGATCTAACATTAACTACTTGCAAGGAGAGCAGCTGCTCTCAAACAGGACATCCACTAGCAACCCTTCCTGCAACGGATGCTTTTCCTACTGCCTAACCAGAAGTCTTCCTTGCTCTAATCACTTGTAATATCTCCATGTTTATTCATTGTGGACACAAACAAGTAAACACCTTTCTCTAACAACAACTCTATGCAACAAGAGGTCTCTCCCCATCTCAACAGAGGCAAAAGAACCTCTATTTCTATCTTCCTTTGGAGGTCGTGTTTACTACACCCTCATTACATTACAACATACTCATTACTCCCCCATGGACCCTCCCCAGGAGTTGCACATCGTTGTTGCAGCACTGTGCCCATGCCCTTAAGCAGGAATCTCCCACGTGCTATCTGTTGATATGAACGTGATACTGAATTTCTCAGCAAGTTATCCAGGTTGGCCACAGCCCTGAAGCTAACCTGTCCCTTGTTTCCCCAAATGTGGTACCAAAAGGACCTGATCAGATGCAGATTAATAAAACAGAGGGGAAAATTCAGCTCACACAGAAGAAAGAGTAAAATCAGAAGCTTTAAAATTGAATCTAATAAGTTGACTGAGTTTTTTTTCCTCCAGACCTTCCACGCACACCTTCAACAGCTTCCTACAAAGAACCCCAGGCCCTTGCAGAAGTCTCCTTTTTCATCATCTTGGCTAGCTTGGCATCTACTCTACATTGCAAGTTCCCAGCTCCCTTTGTGAGCTTTTACCACATAACCTTGTGCAGAAACCTCTCCATTTGCCTCCAGAGGCTTCTCCCAAAGACTACCCAGTTGCTCCCAATGAAGTAGCAAACTCTTCTTTCTTCCTAGACTTCACCAAAACACAGCAGTCAGGACAACCTGCACAGGCCACCATCCTTTCAGCTGTCCTGCTACACCCTTTGTAACCCATAATAGAAAGCTGCATACACCGATCTGTGAATATACAAATCAACGTTTCCATCTAAAACAGCTACGTTCACGCATCAGGTAGGTTTATAACGCAGCGGGGCCAAGGTGCATCTGGCACAATTTTGATACGATTTCTACCCAGTAGTTCAAAGCTTCTTAAACCTTGGAAGTTGTTGGGTGATTTCATGCTGTGAACAATCTCCTTTTTGGAGGGATCTTTAGCGTCCTAGCATGGACCCAGCTCACTTAATGACGTGGATTAAAAAAAATAAAGCTGCCCAAGACCAGCAAGCAAACTGCAAAGGCATGAATGGTTTGTGGGTACAGGTTAGCTAGCTTGGCTACAGCAGCTGTTCGAGCGTTACCTGTGCAGAAGAACCACAGCGATGTCTGTCACTCAAGCAGATCTTGAAGGTATTAAGCAAGTGACTGATCTGGTAAGTGGCCTAAGATAACTTTCCTCCAAAAATCATCCAGAACAGCCCTGGAATTTTACGTGTAACGGTATGGACAATGCCAAAATAGCCATTATTTTAATCCTGCCTGGACTGCAACGTTACATGGAGGAAACGCAACTGTGCTTATTCAGTGTTACGTCTGACAATGGAATTATCCAGAGGATGCCTTTCAAACAGTCTTTTTACCAGTCTTCACTGGTAAAGGCTGGATAGCATTTGGCCTTCAAATCGTACTAAGCAAGCTGTATTAACAGACAGAGGTAGCTAAAGTGTACATCAAAAGAGAATAGTTAAAACTTCACTTAAAATTTGATATCAAGCATGTGGGATTTCAATCCGTGAGTAAGTGCATAAGCAAGATGCACCTCTAAAAGTGAGTATTCCAGTTTACGTTAAAGAAAAAAAAAAAAGATTGACAACAGTTTACTGCAGAAGCTTTAGATCATTCACAACTTAATTTCAATCCACTGCCTTTTCTTGTAAAACCAGCAATGAATATCAGGGCTAAGTAGTACTTTTACTGTAAGGGAATTGCAGTTTTCAAACAAAGTATCTGATTTTTTCAGCCCAGAAAATAGCAAGTTACAGTAGTCCATTTTCAAAGTATTAAGAGCAATGAAAAACCGTTTAAAGATTGCAGCACTACAAAGAAACGGAGCCTTCCAGTGCCTTGCCTGGCAGAAGTACAGAATTTAACAACTGAGCAAACGCAGCTTCAAAAGAAGAAATAAATCCATAAGTCCCCTTGACTTTTCCGTAGAGGTAGAATTAATTTAATTGCATCAAAAGGAATCAGAGTTCCTTATGCATGTTCTATGCCAGTAGTGACTTTTGAGAAGGAGCAGAAGGGAGGAGACGAATTGGAAAAGAGGCAGAGAAACAGAGTCCTGTAACTCCAGAAAGGGCAGGTGACAGGAATCACGTTCAATCTGGTTTGCTTTTGTACTTACTCTCATAGCAGTGTGGGCATCAGAGTAGTTTAATCTCTACACATCGGCAGCTCCTCTCCTCCAGTGCTCTGCTTCCTGTGCCCCCCTGCCAAGGGGAATGATGCTCTCTCCCCAGACACTAGCTCACATTTGACTAGATCTGACACTATTCAACCCCCAAACCAACAATCAAATATTCTCTTAAAAGCGTATTTTCCTGTAAGAAGTTTCCAGTAGAGTTTTAGAGATCTCATAAAAAGAGCCTTATAAACTTGGGGACCTAACACCAGAACAGGTTAAAGAATGCAGTAGTATCAGTTTTGGATCAAAATCTGGTTAAAACTGAAGAGATTATTTTAAAATCATGGTCAAAAGAGCTCAAACACCTTTGTTGTAAGTGCTCTGCTCAGGATTTTTTATTCGGTAAAGTTTTACTAGTTTAGAGAGGGTCTTCAAATAGTCTTATTGAGGGGTTCTGCAAAAACAACATCAAAAGGATAACCTGACATCTGAATCAAAAAGATTTTGAAATATGGAAAAATTAAAGCTTTTTCTACAGCCCCTGTATATTCTGACAGACAAAATCAAGTCAAAACGCCGCATATCAGTCATGCCTGGCAGTCTCAAGTTGAAGGCTTAAGCTTCAGCCTCCATGCTGCAATGCTCGTACAGTCAGGTGTGTACAAGCAATTCCCGTTGAATTTAGCAAGGCCGAGCCTCGCAGTTGGGGGTTTAATATGTGCAAAGCACGCCCTGGCTCGTGCCAGTGCAGCAGACACCAGATATCATGGCAGTCAGAACCAGTTTCTACAGCGAGCTTTTAACTATTCGTTTCCTCTGCAGCTGGGAAAGTTGCACTTTTCATTGGACATTCGGCTGCTGGGTGCTAAGCCCATGCCCCACCCCTCCTGTCCTGCCATACGATCAGTCTCAGCACTCACTGTGGCTGTTGGAAAGTGAAACCCAGGTGTTCAAAGTCTTCCCCTCTCCACCTACAAGCCCATTTTTCTGCCATAAAGACACCATAATGCATCTAGACTGGGAGAAAACCATTTGGAAAGCAGGAGCTCCAGGGCTGTTTAGACATTGCTCGTGCTCTCTTTCACTTCTTAAGTGGAGCACTTGGGGGGCACGTGGAATGCAAACTCCGAGTCATCAAAACCAAAGACATTAACCCCTGACTGACTCAGAGAGCAGATGTGCAATGTTACAGAGACCCAGTGGAGGCTGTGAGTACGTAAAGGCATTTCTCGTGGTCAGGAACACACTTCACTGACCTCACCTTCACAAAACAGGGTTCATGGCTTCAAATGTTGCCACACACTTTCGTCACCCTAATTCTGGTTACAAGGGACACATCTGATCTGGAGGATCTAGAATTGCCCAAATCTTATTTTTGTCTTAACTCCCTGCTGCGGAATCTATGGTGCTGTGAGAAGAGATTAACCGAAAACAGCAAGGGCCACATATTCCCAGAGAACACAACCGAAGTCTAATACAACTGCTGACTCAAAACCACTGCCTGGCTTTTGTAGGAACACTCAGTTTGTCCCTTCAGCCCACTGCATGATTGTCCCCGAGTCTCCTTAGCAGTAATGGCTAGCTGGCTCACATGGGAGTGCACTAATGCTCTGCCGGTACTCCTCAAGACCAGGAAAAAACCAGGGTCTCTCACAGGAACACAGCAGATAAGAGAAAATCACAACTTGAAAACCAAATAGAAGAAATGAACATGGAAGTTATTAACTACAGAAAGTTATAAAAGGCAACTAGCCTTTCCATCCCTTCAAAAATAATATCAACAAATATTTAGTCTTTTTAAAAAGCCAGTTGCTGCCTAGCAGGAAACCAAAAAGCAGTATCATACAGGTTATTGTGATTATCTAGAGCTGATGCAGCTCCACCACTTCATTATCTGTTACGTTCTAGTTCATGCACATTTCTCAGCTCACATTGGTCATCATCACACATGGATGGGCTGGAGGGGGATAAGCTCTTTACTCCACTTAGCTAACTTGGATTTCAGACACCAATACGCAAGGCAGTGAAAGCATTTCCAAAGAACAGGAAGCCTTCAAGTATTTGAAATGCAGTCGTCTGGTACCATTGAGGAAGTTCGGTTTTTAAGTGATAAAACTATATGACACCAGCACAGTCAATCTGAATCTTTGCAGATTTATAAGTAGGTAGTTATAAATCACAGTATATTCTGACATTCTTTACCAAATATAACATTAAGCTGACAAATTATACTAATACAGTATGATTTCAAGGTGTATCCACATTAGCTGCATGTGTAAATTTCTCAAATAGAATCCGATGTTTGCTAATATGGTGCGATCTAAGTTAATAAGATCAAATTATGTCTGATCATACTACATTAGTAAATGTCACATCAAATTAGTCATTTTCAGAATTATAATGAAGCACAGAAAGCAACCAAAAATAACTTTTCCAACACAAGTAAGCAGTGCTAAAACTGAAAACTGAGCTAAATACCAAACCCCGAGAGAATGCTTTTTGAATTCAAGGTTAGCTGAATTCTCCTTTCAGTCTCATTTCAGAGCTCTCAGACATGATTTAGAGCATGATTTGAGTCACAGTAGACTTGTGCAAAGGTCATGAACAGGGGCTGGAGCTAAGGTTAAGACCTAGAAGCTGACAAAGTCTCTACCGGAAGGCTGTAGGTTCAGGGGTAGTCATCTTTCTGCATGGTTGTGCTCACTGCAATGATTGCAGGTAGGAAAATGCACTGAACAGGATTCTTGAAAAAGAAAGCAGCACTTTAATTAGGAAGTTGCTTAAACAGTTACTAAACCCACTCCCTTTCAAGTGCATTATCTGAACTGTTGTAATTAGTCAGGCCTTGCAAGATTCTATTTTTCTTTTCTGGTACCGAAACCAAGTACCTGTGAGCTGTACATTTGGTCTAATCTCATTTATTTGCAAACACAGGGAGTTTGGTTTCTCTGAACACAGTAGGAAAAACAAACAAGGCTTTCTGAGCCAAAAAGCTGAGTCTGCCCTCAGCAAGTTCTTCAGCCTCACGTTCCAGCCATATGCTGGATTTCAGAGCCACAGTTATCTTTCTCCGTGTTCATCTTCCAACTTGGAAAGCTTCCTACAGGTTTCATCTCTGTCTCAGAACCTTTTAGTAAGGGTATAAAACCAGGCATGTGGCAGATGCAGAAAGAGCAGAAATTTGAAGGAACATTCAGCAGTCCCATGTTCACTGGGAACATCAGCCTCTCCAAAGCTCCCCATCACCTATTTCATTGTGGGAGTGCAAAGAAAATAGGAAAAAATATCAACCCAAGACAGCCTAGTGAAGGCAGCATACTGCATTCTTCTGCAATGCTGAGCACAGTCTCTGATGGGGAAGGAATTTTGCCCCTATGTCACCAGGTAAAGCAGAGTCTAGGATTTTCCCAGGCCATTGTATCAACTCCAAGAGACAAGGCTTTTGTCCCTTTTCATGAACTAAGAGACACTAGAAGGGAACGGATACTCGAGTGATTTTTACTTCTGTCTTCAGCAAGTTAAAATATACCCACGTAACCACAGCTATCTAAATCTTCTGGATAAATCACCTTTATTCTCAGCTGAATACATTAGTACCAGCTGAAAGCATTGCAAGTTCCAAGCAAGAAGCATTTTCCATTGCACAGCGTTCAGGAGAGGGGAGGCCAAAGTGGTGGCAAATACCTAAGTTAACAGTTTCAGTTTTTGTTGTTTGTTTGTTTTTTTAAAGTAAGATTTAAACACCACACTAAACAAGATGTCCATTGTTGAAAGGAGGATTTTTAGCTACTTTCTCAGAAGGTGGGACATATGTTCATTACTGTGATCTGTACTGTTTAATATTAATTTTCTTGATTTAGTATACACTAGCATATGCTTCAAAGAGTATTTTCTCCCCACAATGACTTTACCAGCCCCTATTGCTCATGACTTCTGTTTATTTGCTTGATATTTGTTTCTTTTTAATCCAAGCTGTCTGCATTAATTTTAACTCAATTATGGGTGTTTATATAAGGCAGTCTGTTCAGGGACAAAGTTGTTGATCCCAAGAGAAAGCATTGCTCCTATCCAGTCTGTATTTCAGCAGACTAGGTTTAAACGAGACCTACCAAATACGCTCACTAGCACACAAGTTTTACGCGCCATTTAGTTTGAGAGGAGCTGTTATAATAGACCAGCCTTTTGTTATGAGTAATCATGAATACTTCTGTTGGGTTCTGCTATGTCACTGGACGAGGAACCCTTTGTTGTCTTTTAGCTAATGCCTACATTGTTTTGCATTTTCTTCTAATCCTTCCTCTGTCCTGGAGGATTTTAGCAACATTTTACTGTCATTGTGTTATGAAACTTATTTTCCCTTGAGCATGTGGCAATTTCATTAGATACCTGAAGAGTGCATTTAAAATTAAATAACAACCTAAGTTCTGCTAAAGAAAAAAGAAACAGTTCTACTTAGCTCAAGACAAAAATAAAAGCGCAAGGGAGGAGGAGGGGAAAGAAAAATAAGGGAAGCGCTATTTGCTGCATTTTGTTTAACTCCTTGCTAGCTGTATTTTGTGGTGGATCTGAGGTGGTGGCCGCACAGCAGAGGCAGCCAGGACGCTCGCTCCTGTGGCAGTCTGCAAGCCTTCTTCTGCCCTGCAGCCTGGGACAGGGCACTGGGAAGCCAGGAGCAACCCCTGGCCACTGGCTCTGCTCTAGAACTGGCAGCAGTAAGTAGAACTTTAAGGGGGCAGGTGGTGGCTAGTTTTGTATGGATGCCATTACCTCTTTCACACAGAAACACAAACTATATCCTACAGTGATATCTTTCCTTCACCCTGATCCTCCCACATGACACCACCACAAAAAAAAAAAATCCCTCTTCCTTCTGGCTGAACACAGCTTGAAAGAAAAGTGTTGGAGAGACTCAAGTAAAATTACACCGGACTGGACCTAACGACCCAGAAGACCCTTCCTATCTTTTGCCAGGGAAATAGTCTCAAATAATCCCAGAAAAAACCCAACACATTAGAGCTGCATGTCACAGACTGTCCTGTAAAACCCTGTTTCTGACCAAATCAAACCACCTGGGCCAGCCTACCCTTTTTGATAGGACAGAAAGAGTTTCCACATTTTTAGCAGGACAAATAACTGTCCTGATTAAACCAAGCAAAACAAGAGGTTACTTCTCCTTTGGGACCTGTTAGTTACATGCTTGAGCATTCGCATTTTTCTGAAATATTATTTGGCTACACATGGACATGATGGACTAGTATTGACCTATTGACATATGCCTGTAGGACCCAAAAGCCACTCTCGCTCCCACTCATTTGAAGCAGCAATTCAGAAACTCAAGAGCTTGGATGTGCAGCATACGCGTTTACCAGATAAGCGATCTGAATCTGGCTACTACAATCTAAAAAAGGCTATAAATCAGGAGGAAACCACTCAAACCAGCTTTCTGCATAACATCACTGTACGATCAGGAGTTTGAGTATATGTACAAGTTCCAGCTAATTAAGCACAGTTACAATAAGCAGCATAGCGAAGCTGGCAACAAAGAAAACTACTTGGCAGAGAAGGCAACGTGTGCTGCTCAGACTGTACAAATACATTTTAATCAAAGCCAGGTTTCCGCAAGACACAAGCCCCAATCTCTTAGCTTTGGCTTAATCTTTGGTCATTTTTCTGTTACACTCACGCCCATCTCTTAGGATATAACACCGCTATGATTCTACATGCGCACGCACACGCCCTGGAGAAAAGTAACAATATCAGTAAACAGCAACATCAATAAAACAAGCTTTTCATCCATTAATTTACGGCCACGATGCCTTTGCCAGGCACGGAAAGATGGAACATAAATCGGTCTTGGAGCGTGTCAGTACAACAGCTGTGATAGATCACTATTGTCCCCCAAAAAGGAGATTTTGAAATTGGAAATGGCTTTTATAAAATTGGCTTCAAATGAATTAGTGCCAAATTAAACTGAGTGCTTTCTAAATGTTTTAAATAGGATTAAAAGAAAGCAGAAATGGTTTTTCCTTCTATTTAAGTATCTTGACTTAAATTTTCAAAGCAGAAGAGATTTAATTGGCCAGTGCTCATTAGCCCTGAGCGAGAACTGGGCCAACTAGTCCTTGAATTGGCTTTGCTAATTGCAGTTTAAGATTTAGGTGCAGAAAAAAGACTTCTCCTTTGTTTTTAAAAGCAAGTCACATTTATGAGCAAGAAAATTAAAACAGGTCTTTGTTCATCGCAGAAAAGTTAAGATGTGTTTGAAGACACAAACACGCAAAGCCTTTACTTCTAATTCCTCCAGGGTTACCCACCCTGAGTGCTTGCCCTGCCTGGCCCTTCTGAGAAGCTGTCCTCCCCTCTAAAATTATTTACAGCCCTTGGACATACGAGTTGCCTGCATTAAGATAGATGTGTAGGAACAGACCAGCATTCAGGGAACAGCAGAACCTACTACAGAAAGTTTTTAGCGAACAAGAAAGTTTTCTTCTCTGCAAGAACAGCTCAAGCACTGCACTAGTCTGTGTGTCCTGGCCAGCCTAGGCAGACACTATGAGATCTCAATTTTATTGTCTTCAGCATTTTGGACAATCAATTCCAGTCTCATCTAGTGCCCTTGAATTAATGGATATAACAGCATTTTCATCTTCGCTTCCTAATGAGCAGCCCTCAGTGACCTTCATGGACCGAGGTTGGTTGAGTGAATTATTATTTGTCGGTGCACATTACACAACCCAGTAGGGCAGAGGAGACTAGTTCTACTGCTGCACTTACACTAGCAGCATCCCAAGCAGCACTCCAGTGCTTAGTCTGTGATAGGCTGCTCACTTTAAAGCTCTTCAGCCACTAAAGTATTTTTCCATTTTAGCATTAGATGAAGTGCAGACCTGTGTTTAAGGCAGTGGTTGGCAAGGGCGGTCTAGGATTTAAAAGGCTATCCAAAGCTTAATTCTTCTTCTATTTCTTTGCCAAGGCTAATCCACAGCTGCCCTGTGCCTACGGCACACCAGACAGACAGACAAAAGGTTCAGCCCATTCCTTGGGCATCCACTCCGGGGTGGAATTAAACAGACATACAGCATCTGTTTCCTTCTGTAGAGCTGTTCTGCACAGAGACAAAGAATCTCTCTATTTCCCTCTTCCATGTGTGCATTGATAATTAATGAGCCCTGTACAGTCAATCGCTCCTTCCAAGAGACAAAAAACCAAGACTACTCACTCTTCATCCATACTGTGTTTTCAAGGCAGGGACCATATCTGGCCAGAAGAGTTAAAAATAAAGCCTTTCTCCCAGCCTCTCAGCACTTCTGAGGATTTAACCAACAGCTTATAAAGCTCCACGATACCAGGATGCTTTTGAAAATCTGCTTTCTGCTTGCAGAAATGATCAGTGAGGTGAACATCAGCCTCCTTCCCTACAGAACAGAGAAAGCACAGAAGGGTCACAGTGAGGGCTTGTTACCAGGGCTGAGTCCTGCTCTGGGGAAACTACCTCTTTGCTTGAAGATCTAGACATCAACAAGAACCACTTAGTGAAAAAAAACACAGAAATCTGAGGTCTGGAGACATTTTTGTATAAAGTTTTCTATTAAGATACCTTATCTCAGATATAGTGAGTTGATTCATCAGTATTTGTTCCTTCCAGTCTCTGGTTTAATCTCCCATGATATATTCTCCCCATTTGAATTTTTCTTTTTCTTTACAGAGGAAGCAAATAGAGCTTCCTAGAATCAGCATCCAAACAGTCCCTCAAAACCACAAGGCAACTAGGCTTAGAATACTGCACAACAGGCCACAGCCCAAAAAGCAGAGTCTGCTACTTTACCTAACACCAACTACTCTCATAAGGGGAATTAAAAAAAAAAAAAGGTGAGAAAGGAAGAAAGAACAATTTTCTCCCTACCCTGAATCCTCACCAAGTCCAACTTCCAGACATTCCAGTTTCAGTCAAGCACCCTTAGTGGAACAAAGCCATTTTGTGTGTAAGGGAATCCTTTAATTCTTGACAGCTGTCCCTGCCCTGACACCCCATGTGCTTAGGGCATGCAGCTGCGGTCTATCTTCTGTAAAGAGAAGCACTTAACTCCTTCCCCTCTAATCCCAAACGAAGGCTGCAGACACAAAGTGAACGAGACCGATGACTTTTTATGAAACCCTGTGCACGTGCTATCAACTTCACAGCTGAACCAGATTCAGTTTCCAGCCAGAAACAATTGCCAGACTTCGCTCTTCCCCTGCAGAGTGACTACACCACATGCCATTTCGCTTTCCCCTTCTAATTTCAAATTTCTTCTTTTCTGGGATTCCATTACTTGGCAATGAAACACTGTCTCCAGAGGTTCCTGAATGAGGCTGAGTTCAGTAGGTCTGCAGCATTCGGGATAGAGGTAACAGATGGTGAGCCTGCATTAATGGGATCATTCAAATCAGATAGATGCTTTAAAGACCGTGTCCCAGCGGTCCCCAAATTTGATTGAACCTGGAGAGAGGTGCAGGGGCATGCAAACTGGATTGCTTGGGTAACTTCAGGAGTACTACTCCATATGCCAGAGGGAAATTTCTCCCCAATAGCAAGAGTATTGCCAGTAATTGCAAAAAACAAGAGGCAGAGGAAGAGCAGGTAGGTACCACTATGAAATGGACCATACTGGTTGAAGATGGAAGGGAGATTTGTCCCTGAGTGTGCAGCCCCCATCTTCTGTGACGGAATTTTGCTCCCTCAGCCTCAATGTTTCCTACACATATGCTCACTTCTAAGCCTCCTGATCTGAATCTTCTTTAAGGACTATTTCTCACTCTCCACCACACCACCATACATAGGGGGAATTTATTGTTTTACAATGATTTTACTGGAAAGACAAAAAGCCCCATATAGAATTACAGAAAAAGGATTCTGTTAGAAAAAAAAATCTTACAGAAACATGGAGCCCAGCCTGACTAACGCAGTCTATGTGAATCAGGAATAACTCGGTAAGCTGGTGAAGTTAAATGGACAGAAGTCAGAGCAGAGAAGAAAACAGACCTTTCAGCCTCATAAAAAAGTGCGTAGGTTTATCCAAAGGCATTCAGGAGGGGTTCCAGCCCCCCATTAGTGACATCAACTGCCAGACGCTCACAGGGTAGCAGTCATATGGCCTCAAGAAACCTTAATTCCCCCGTCAAGACAAGAGCTGCATTTGCCATTAGCCCATTTCAGATCCGATTTTGGACTCTGGTTTGCCCTGCAAGCTCCTGCATGCCATTTGGCAAGCATTTCCATCGTTAGACACGATCAATCTGTAGTCTTCTCCCTTTGGACCGGGAGGAACAAGCTACCACTGCATTCAGCGCGCACCCTCACTGGGCTGCGGCTCTTATCCTACATCTGGATGTGCTTGCTAAGGAAATCAAGCCCTGTAAACATAATTTAAAAACACCGAGGGTTGTAAATGCTGCAAGAAATTATTGCTGTCTCTAAGTTATCAATAAGAAATATGCCTTCAGAACCATCTGACCCCAGAAAAGACAAAAAGAACAAACGAGAGCAAGAAACTGCCATTGCTTACAGTCAGCTTACTAACTGCACTACACAGAGACCTGATGCCATTAGGGTTACGGCAAGTGTCACTAGGTGCTGACCCCACTTATAGATGTAAGAGGTGGATGATCCCTTAATATTATTCAACAGCCGGAACTTGCATGGGCTTAAATATCACAGTCAGGTGGGCAACAATGCTAGAGGCTTCCTGGTATATGGCTACATGGGAATAACGAGTTTAATTAATTTCTGGGTCATTATGGGGATCAATTCTAGTGTTGTGGCCCATTAAGCTAGTTTGGTTTGTCCCAAAGCACTTGGACATTTTTAGCTCAGTCAATAAGCCACATCACACAACCATAATCAATAGATGAAAAGGAATTTTGAAGGAAAAGAAAGAAAAAGGATTTTGATCTTACTTAGATCAGTATTTTCCCAGAAATCGGTGGAATTCCCTGATATAAAATCAATGTGAGCAAGTTCAAAATTGAGTTGTTTGCTTTGTCAAGAAGATAAAAAAGAAAGCTTGGACTGTGCCTTTAAAGAGAGACATTTATAGATTGAATTTTATTTGCACTATCTTGCTCTTCAGAGATTTTCTCCCCATTTATAACCTTGAAATATCTGTGTTGGGGTGGGGGGAAGAGAAAGATCTTAACCATCTGCCAGAAAGTAATCTTTGATAGTACTTCAGGTCAATCATCACTCCCAAAAACCTTTACTCTCTGCCCTCACCTAAGACAGAGTAACCGATGATCCATTTAAAAAAAGTCTTTTCGTTTAGGACACACCACTGAAGATGTCTGATATTTATTCTCCATGGTTTTAGCATTAACCTAAATGCTAGCATTAACATAAACCTAGCTTGGCCCAAATGTCACCCGTGAGGATGTGAAGATCTTGAAGCAAGCAGCCCCATGCATTTTGTGCAAGTGCACTATCATTGCAGGTGCGGTTTTGAGCGCCGTTAGTGTCAGGCTATCCCACCCTAGGCACCTATAAAACCTCACAGGGATAAATCACCATGTGACAGAGCTGCGGCAGCCCTTAGGGACCACCTGAGAGAATAGATGGACCAAGTCCATACAGGAGGTGTTTCCAAATCATAGATTGAAATACGTACATAGGTTAAATAAGCATTTTTGCTAGAGAACTTTTGAAAACATTCCAAGATGTTTCAGATTACTAATTAGCAAATATTGAAGCACCTTTCACAAAGGACTCCAAAATGCGCGTAAAACCACACATAGTAGGTAAACACATGCTTTGCTGAGTTCAGGTATTACTAGTTTGTATCACATCGTTTGGTAAATTGAACAGCAAGTTGTAAAACCATAGTTAGATGAATTAACTCTCAGACTATACACAAGCAAAAGAGGATTCCCTTACACCTGCAAGTTAATAAGTTATAGAAACCTCTTCTTTCAGCTCCAAGCAGGACTGCGGATTAGTGAAACTGGTTTCTACCTCCAGAGTTTAAGCTTGTTTGACCACTCATCCAAAGAAGGTGTGTGAGAGTCATACAGTCTCACCCTTGTGAATGCAATAAACCCCATGAACATTACAAAACAGCAAAGCACACCTTGATGTAATGTCGTCTCTGCTTAAAATCTCACAGGAAAGTTTTGGTGAAAGAATAACATGGTGTGTTGACTGAGCTGATCAGAGCTCAGCATCTCTCCGAGTCCAGGGTAGCTACGCAGCAAGTCAGAGGCTGTGATTTTCAAAGGGTAGAGGCAGGCGCTACTGCAGGGTTACCCTCAGCATGAACTTGTGGGCACTCAGTTATTTCACAATAATTGCCTGTTTCTAGCTGCTACAGCATTTCCTGCACGTAAGAAAGTCCACTTCTTCACTGAGGTATTGCTTGCTTAGTTGGTAGCTGCTAAGGAGCAGCTCTTCAGGGTAGTCCAAGAGATACAACTTCAGCACCTCATTTTCACAGCAGTACCTTGTTCAGCTCCTTGTTCTGTAAGAAAGCTCCAGCAGCAATTTGTAACTATGGATAACCGGTAAAGGCGCTCCTCTGAAAATTGTAGCCAAAATTATCATCTCCTTTGACTATCAGCTATCCCATTCACTTACAGGGTAAGCCCAGAAGACGGAAAGAATAAGAAGAATCTCTCCACTAGTGGATTTGTTGCTTTTTTTGCCGTAAAATATTACATCTATGCCTACAGTAGTTAGTTGTAGAGTTGTGACTTTTGGCAAGCCCCCAGAAGCCCCAAGTATTCACTAACAGCATGAGCCAAATGCTCAGCAAGGGGACCGACAGGTGACTCTGAACCCATCTCTCCAGGCTAAAATCTTTGCAAAGAGGGGAAAAAAGTGAAAGCATAGAAGAGATGCAGATAGAAACTTCACACCCATTCTGCCCACCCAACCGAATATCTGCTCCCATCCCTATCTCAACTCTTCTCCAGTTAATGGTTGCTTTTTAACGAATGTCGACTGTTAAGTCAGGAAGCACCGATCAGCATGGAGCAAAGGTTGTAATTAAGATCACAGATTTGGTTTCCAAATTACGTGTAAAAAATACTGGAGCATCATTGCAAACCTCCAAGGGCTTTAGGTGGTTCAGTCTTGAACACTGTTTATAGACTGTTCTGCTACAGCTCCCCAAGAGATGACAGTGACAGTAACATGATTTGCTTCTACCTTTCACCATCTAAGGAACATAAAATTATCACCGCTGTGAATTTTATCCAGTTGAGGGTGCAACAGAAAGGTTGAGCAAGTCCAGCTTACAAGTTGGAGATGGAGGTTCAGGCCTAGACACAACAAGGAGTTTTTATCAGACATTTCAGAGTGCCAATCAGTGCGTGAAACCAAACTCTGTCATGAGGCAGAGCAACAGCTCTGTCGCCGTGGAGGTACGTCTGTTACTGATGTAATGCACATCAGACATTTCAGAGTGCCAATCAGTGCGAGAAACCAAACTCTGTCATGAGGCAAAGCAACAGCTCTGTCGCGGTGGAGGTACGTCTGTTACTGATGTAATGCACATCAGTGCTTCCAAAAAGTCACGTGAATTCATGTTGTGTACATTTAATGTTTTGCTTGCTCTCCTTCCCTCTACGAGAATAATTATGGTCTTACCTCTCTCATTCATTAAATCAAACCTTGTTCTCAGCAAAAGGAAGAGCATTCCCCACTGGATGCACTTGTTCTCGTGCTGAGACCTTGTCAGCTCAGATTCAGCCTAAAGCAAAATTGGCTGGCTGGGTTTATCAGCTCTTCAAAAGAAAGGGATTATAATGGAAATTGCAATTTTGCCTCAACTCTGAGAACCTGCCTGCCCTGCAATGAGATGTTCAGCACCCTACCAGACAAGCGCACATGCCCTGGGGCGGTATGAAATGACCACCTTCCTGTGTGACAGCCAAACCTCATGACTCCATATAACTGTGTGCTACAGTGTTCTGCTGATCTGTTTTTGTAGGAGAATAATTCACCATGACTGACATTGGTTTATTTCCCTCCCATCACTGACATCTTGTCAGAGTTACATCATATCCCACAAATTGCGTATCTTTTTTGGCTGCTGATGCTCTCTATTCCCTCTTCTTATTATGATACTCATTATAATCTGCTCTCATACTAAGGCCAAGACTCCTGCTGTGTTTCCAGGTAATGTATTCTTCTACTGAGTGATTCATTGGGGAAGAGAGAGGAAAGAGAGAAGGAAAAGTCTTCAGTGGAAAAATGTCCAAGTTTCACTATCTGAGTCCCTGAAATAGTTCCAAAATTCCTTGGTGTTCTGGAGGTCTTTCCCTGCATGATGAAAGCACTGGACTTTTGTATTGTTTGCTTTATTTTGCAATATTTTATGATTCTCATATTTTCTGAGTTGTGTTGGTTTGTGACTAGTTTTTCATCATTGCTCCAGGAGGAATTTTCTGTGGAAACACAGGAAAGAAATCGCCCTGAAGTGAGAGACTGCAAATAAGCAACTTCTATTAGATGATGGATTCTGTTATTTATCCAGTTCTTGCAGAATACTGCAGCATCTGATCACTCCCAAAATGATAAAGTGAAGATAAAATTCTTCCCCTCCCTCCCTCCCCTTCCCATTTACCTCCGGCAGTAGTTCTACAGGCTATTACGCAGGGAGGAAGAGCCACAGTCTTCCCCAGCTAGGGAAGTAGGCTCTGTGATTAAGGAGGTAACCATGGATGCAAAACATGTTAGCTCAATTCCGTCCTCCAACACAAATTTTCTGGAGCAAGCTGCCTGGTACAGAGCATCAAGTCCCTTGGTTTGTAATGAAACCAACAGAAGTTATAGATCTAAATCTTGTTAGGAAATGAGACTCCAGTCTCTCTCTGTCTCAGCTGCAATCTGTGAAATGAGGATATTAGCATCTCCCCAGCTCACAGGCAATAATTGATCCGTGTTAGTTATAGAAAGCACTCAGATTCTGAGACCATGGGAGCTGTAGAAATATCTAAGAATGATGACTCCATCTCCTTGCTCTGAGGTTATTCTTGATTTACAGAAATATAAATGAGACCAATTTCTCACCATTCACATTTGAGAACACCTCCACAAAAACAGCAATACCTTGAGCACTAAAATTCAGAGACCTAATTTCCTATGGATTTGCATCTCTATTCTAGGAGTCCCTCCGGATCCTCTAATAAGCACTGAATTCATGATACAGCCATTCTTTTAACAGGGCACTAATAGGATTCCTCTTTACCCAGCCACATACATTCATGAAATATTTTGAGCTTATTTTCACTACCTGTCTGTCTAACTGGCCACCAAGGCTCATTTCCACTAAGAAATTGCCTTCACTAATTTAAAACACTCCTATCTTCAGCTGCTGTAGCAGAAAGAGTATAAAGTCTAATACAATTAATTTCAAGCCAGCTTTACTTACATGGCGGGGGGGGGGCGCGGGGAGAATCACACTTTGCTTTCAGTACTCATCTCCAAAAGAATTTAATCATTTCAAATTCTGTTTATACGCCTGGACCTATACTGACATCAAATCAGTGCAAGTTAAGTAAAAATCAGTTAACAGAAAATTAATCTGTAACACTTTAAAAAGTGTTTATTAAAATCTTGGCTTCACTGTACATTGTAAGGGTTGGACACAGTATTCTCACCACAACTGGTAGAGCTCCTCCTGATGTGCTTCTATAACCAAAAACAAACCTGCAAATATAACCATATTTAGGGTAAGTGGGTGAAATCCTGGTTTCAGCTTTGTAGTTGTATGTATATGGCAATAATTTTGCCATGAGCAAGAAAGAGTGACTCCACCAGCTTGGAAGGGTGTTTTCATGGCTTATATTGTTCCATAAAGGAAAATAAAAGCATTTCCATTTCATTGGAATTGGCTTGACTAGGTTTAAAAAGGCTTGTAACAAAGCAGCATCAACTTTGAAACATGTGCACAGCCCAATATTAAACAACAGCTTCTAGTGCAGTCTGCAGTTTTTACCCATCCTTTTGCTTCAAAAAGCCAATGGGCCTTTTTTTGGCGTATATCTAGAACAATGTCTTTTGGACAGCTTTCACATTAGGTGTCGTTTTATGAAGCCGAGTTTCTTATTCTTGGCAACTCCTATTAAAGCTGCAGGTCTTATGAGCATATCTTAATGTATCAATTTATATTCAGAACAAAGAATTGAGGGTTATGCCATTATCAGAAATCCTGATGAGCTTGGTTTTTTTTTTTTACTGTTTTCAGCCCATAGGACTGTGGTTTCCACAGAAAAATAAAACAAGGTTTTCCTTTATTTTTTTTCTTTCCTCCACAAGTTTATTTTTGGAATAGCAAAAAACGTGTTTTGGTTGTTTTTCTTTTTTTAAACCAATAAACATTTGTTGCATATTATAAATTGGAATGGAATGTGCCTTTTCCCCCACAAATACATTAACCTGCTAGGCAGATGTGTAGTTTGGCACATTGACCCAATGCTGGTTCTCTCAGGTAAAGATCCCCAAGACAGTTTGAGTGTGAGCTGTGTTACCTAGTATGTCAAAATTCTTGCAATGTCAACAAGTAACAGATAAGGGTTCCTTTCCTCCATGTTTTTTTTCAATCATTGAGAAAACACTATAAACTCTAAATGATTTATGTGAAATTATTGAAGTACCTGTTAAAGTAGGGAAATTCCCCTGCTCAAGTAGGGAAATTTTTACTAGCATGAAGTAGCCAAAAAAAAGAGTCATCTGTTTCTTCTCACTGATAGTCAGAGATCTGCTACTTATCCACAAGACAGTGAGATGACATGTCAGTATTGTACCAGTTGCCAGAATGTACGCACATGTTTGTCAAGACAGCATGAGACTATAATTCAAGGCGAGTTTTTTTCCAGTGAAAAACTGCAAAAAAGGCATCAGTTCCGCCACCTTTAGAAATCATCTTTTCTTTCAAAAAAAGCATTTGGACGGAAAAATCCTACTCAGCTCTTCTTCGCATAAGTTCTTATAGGAGAAGAAACAGCATCGTGAATTCTCACATGCTTTCTTGGTGGGTGGTAATATCCCTTGAGGGCAGAACCCCTTTGCAGTGTTTCTTGCACAGAGCTACACCAACTGCACGCCAGCACAGAGCTTCATGTGTGTCATGGTCCTTGCAGGATCAAGGTCTTACACGGCGTTTGGGAGCTTTCTTTTACATGAGCATCTGTGAAGGAACATGCTCTGAGTATTTTGCTCTGTTTAGGCCCATAACCTCAACTGAGGAAAGATGTACAGAGCCAAAATTTACACCAAGACAGGAGCTATGTTTTATAAATGTTTCTGTCCATCAGTTGGAATCTGTTTGTATTTTTTTGCCTCCTATACTGTAATGCCTTTGCACAGCAAACACCTTTGGCAACACCTCCCGATTTGAAGCTATTCAAGTATAGTGAGCACTCTGCATCCTTACAGGGTGCTCCACCTACTTTCCTGGAGCCTTGCCATGGCTTTGCAAATCAAGAGAGATGAGAAGGGACCTGGGAATCACCACAGCTGTGTATTTTACATCAGACAATGCTGGAAAGATTTCATCCTGAGACAACACACCTCCCTCACTATGCACAGGCAAGAGAATACATGCTGTATCTGAGGACAAAACACATTTTATAGAAAGCTGTGGTCCAGAAAAAGATTCCTAAACCCCAACCACAACCCATTTCAAGAAAAATAGCACTCTAGCTCTTAAACTCATACTCAAAAGGTACCAAAGATCCTCAGGTCCATTTTATAGAAGACATTTGCTATGGTTTCAAATCCCACGGCTTGCTTGCTTTGCTACATCTCACTCTGTTAATCCTTCAGTCGCTTTCTCAGTTTAAGTTTGCAAGAAGCTTCTTGAATGATGCCACCTAGAAAAATCCATGTGCTGTCTTGACGCAGTTCATTAGGAATTTTTCCATCATTGACAGCAGAAACAGACACTCAGCATTCACTCCAAATATGTGACACTGAAGGAGAGCGCAATGGATATGCAGTCTTTGTATTTACGAGGAAATGAAAATGGAAAAAACCTGAGATTTTGGCTTCTGTCCACCACTTTCCTTCACTTTAAATATTTGCCCAGGCTTCACTGTATCTCTGCATATACTATTAGCCCTAGACTTGCATAGCTCTGTTTTCTCTATTAAACTACAGAGGAATTACTGGAAGACCCTGGTGTGTTATGTATCCCACAAACCCTGACAGGGCTGCTATGGCAATGGGCTGGACACCAGCATTCATTTTTTAATGCTCTGGGGAATGGACTGATACTTCAGCAAGACTAAATAAGTTGTTCCAAACTAAGTTACTTAGAGCTCAATATAATTACATTTTTCCCTGCAGAGGTGGTAGCAAGTGACTAAACTGTATTTTGGGCTTCACATTCAGTAACATCCACTTTTTCTGCAAAATACAAAGGCAACTTCATTGTTTATCATTATTTAGGATTACAAGAGACACTCAAGGTCCTGTGCGAGATGATTAATGTCTTCAGCTGCCAGTGAGGCAAACAGGAGTTGAAGATGCTCAGGTTTTCACTTCAGTTAAACAGATTTCTGCCTGGACACAGCAGCTGGACTGCAATATCCGCTCCTGCGGGAGTACCAGTGGCTGCGGTTGCTTTGCAATCAAGGAAAACCTCCTGAAAACAGCCAGGCTACAGCAGAACAACGCACAAGGGCCACCTGTTTGCAGCAACACTCATCAGAAGATGCTCAGGGAAATTGCTAAGAACTGGGATCCTTACAGACCTGCTTTCCCAGAAACACCCTCCCAGCCACTATCCAGGGCTTTATTTCTGCTTTGTAAAGGTGATGCTATTCTCCCAAATTTCCAGTCTGTTGCATGTTCATGGGTCAATGGCATCTCCCTGCAAAGAACAACATTCTCCATTCTGATTTGTCCCTCTAACCTGCACTGCACATTTGACTCTTGTCCCATGCATTCAAAAATGTCTCTAGTACCAGCAGCAAAGATAAATAGTATTTCCAGCCTTCCGAGAAAGGGAATGAAGGACAAAAATGTCCCTTCATTTGTCTTTTGCATGCTGGGTTTTACTGCAGATTTATTAATGTCTGGGCAAAATCATTAGCATTCTTTAAAAAGTCTAACTCTCCAGCCAAAACTAAAATTAATTTGATAGATTCTCCTCGACTCTCAGTTATTAGGTGAGCACAGAAAATGTTCATAAACATGAAGGACCTTGACACTGCAATCTGAAAATTGCCCTCATAATAAATTAAAGATATTTTTATAATATAATTTCTCATTGCATGTTTTGCCCTGCTCCTTCTTCTAAAGAAGGTTTCTGTATATATTTCAAGCTCCCTCGCTTTCTCACGGTTGCAAGAACTTACTACGTGACTGCGCTGTGTGTTTTGAAATATTATCTTCACCAAATAGTTCTAATAGCAAACATGAAATAACAAAGTGAGCAGTACTGTTCAGCATCACTTCAAGACTTCAGTGCGCTACAGTCTGGTTCAGATGTTCACAAAGATATTCTAATTAAATATCCCAGTGGATTTGCTTTCTAAGAAAACTATAATTTACATTATAATGTTTTATGTCTCAGAGAGAAACTGCAAATAGGCACTGAAAAGAGAAAGAAAGGAAAACTGCCTGTGCTGCAAGGACATGAAAATTGGGTCAGAAATCACTTGGAGATTACAGCCCTCAGAAATACTGTGTTTTCAGCTGGAAAATTGGGTTTATCAAACTGCTTTTTAATTTTGATGATCTGATTGGAAATCTGACATTGTAACCTGTGTACGATACCCTCCCGTTTCTACGTAAATGAGAAGAGTATCTAGCCCACTGAGTCTGATGGGAATTTGCCATAATAAGCCGTGAAAGTTTGGGTCCAACATGAGAGAGATCACCGAGCAGGGGAAAAGCAGAATCTTCCTGGGCACAGGTATGACACGTCACTCAACCCTGAGACATATTCTCCTGAATTTAAAACTGTAGAACCAAATCATACTGCGTAGTCACATACATTTTATTAGATTATTCCAAAGTCCCTATAAGGGGAATTTGATTTTTTTCTCTCTTTACAGTATCCTCAGTGTTACTATCCATGCCTCCAATGTAAGATAAATTTACAGGGTCTATTTTGTCTTTTTATAAATATTTACATTTTCTCACAGCACCGTTTGTGAAGTCCCGCTGTCTCTGTCTCACTGTTGGTCACAGATTTTCATTACTCGTAAAACTATACAACATTTTCACACAAGGTGAAAGCAATAAAATTCCCCTTTTGCTGGTGTCAAGAGAACATTGAATTAATTTACTTCAAGATTTTTTCCCCCACGATTTAACAGTTAATAAATAGCTACTTTACTTTAGAGAAACTAAATATTTTACTTTCTCTGACAGAACATTGAAGGCTCAGTGCTACCCTTAATTACCACCAACTATTAGAGATCTATTGACTCAGGCAGAGGCACATCACTCCGTAACAACTGACCACCTCATCTCCAACTTGCTGTGAAAATCAAGTTTTCTTGGAAACACATACAATGAATTTACAAGCCAAACAGGGAAAATGCGACCCTCCGCTGCCTTTTTTACTGCGCAGGCCATTCATAAGGCACCCAGCGTTATGGCAACACAATCTTTATGTGGCTGGATTGAGATGAAAAAGACACTCCAAGAAATAGGCTTAAACTTTTACCTTTGTCATATCTCAACCAGTTTCCCTA